>NC_055959.1:4952757-5252757 GCF_018492685.1 Alosa sapidissima | reverse complement strand
TGGTGGCAACCCACCATTGCCAACTGTGGGCTATTCAACCCACAGAAAGGTTTTTTCTACTGAAGAAGAAGAGAAGTTGAGAGACTACTTGATTAAAGCTTCAGACATATGCTACGGGCTGAGCCCACGTGAGGTAGGCCTAGGCTGGTGAAGAAAGGATTGGACAAGGACTAACTGAAATAATGCTCTGACCTTAAATTCAAGTTCATATTATTTCCCAGTTATAAAATGTTAGTTTTAGATGTTATATAAATAAATATAACATATAAATAAATAACATATATATATTAATAAATAGTATTCGTAAGACCATTTGTGTGAAACAAATGTAAAAACAATTAATCTATTTACTGTTTTTTATGTATTATTTTCATGTTTCTCAGGTCAGAAAACTGGCATTTCAATGCGCAGTTCAGTTCAACTGCACGTTTCCAGAGTCGTGGCAAAAGTCCCAAATGGCAGGCAGGGACTCGTTTATCAGTTTCCTAAAAAGGAATAGGTCTCTTTCAATCCGGAAACCCCAGGCCACCAGTGTAGCAAGAGCCACCAGTTTTAATATTCACACAGTGGGGCATTTCTTTAAGAACTTACACACGGTATATGAGCGCCATTCTTTCTCAGGACGAGATGTTTGGAATATGGATGAAACCGGAGTAACTACAGTCCAAGCACCGGAGAAGATCATCGGCCCGAAAGGACAGCGGCAGATCGGGGCATTGACATCAGGGGAGAGGGGAAAGCTGGTGACTTTTGCTGTAGCCATAAATGCCTTGGGAAATTCAATCCCACCCTTTTTTGTTTTTCCCCGTAAGAGGCACATTTCATTCGTCAGGGACCACCTGCTTCAGTTGGCGTGGCAAACGGCTCAGGGTGGATGCAGACGGAGGAGTTTGTGATATACCTCCGCCACTTCGCAGACCACACGAAACCATCCCGAGTCAAAAGTCCTACTCTTATTAGATAACCACGTCTCCCACATATCCGTATCGGCCATGCAGTTTTGCAGGGAAAAGGGGATAGTCCTCCTTACCTTTCCACCACACTGCACGCACAAGTTGTGTCCTCTTGATCGCACTGTATTTCGCTCGTTCAAATGCAGGGTCAACAATCATTTGGATCAATGGATGAAGGCCAACCCAGGAAGAAACGCCAACATCTACGATCTCCCTGGGATCGTTGCCAAAGCATTGCCGCAGGCAGTAACACAGGAGAACATCACATCAGGATTCAGATGCACTGGCATCTGGCCCTACAAACCTGACGTTTTTCAAGAGGAGGACTTTTCTGCGGCCTACGTCACTGACAGGCCAGATCCAGCCTCTACCCCACTCACTCATGCCCCCTCTGCACTAGCTCATGCCCCCTCTGCACTCACTCATGCCCCCTCTGCCACAATGCCAGGCTCATCTGCACTCACTCAAGTCATGCACTCATTCAGCCCTTCTCAGGTCAGGCCTTTCCCAAAGGCCTGTCCACGAAAGGCTGTGGCCAAGCCCAGAAAGCGGATCGTAAGCACCATCCTCACCGACTCGCCCAGGAAAGAGGCAATTGAAAAAAAAAACACAGGATCCAACACCAAAACAAACAAACAAAAAAAACCAGGATCCAACACCAAAAAAAGCAGCAGTGGGAAAACAAAACAGATGACCACAAGTATCTCCATCTCCAATGATGATTGTGTTGTCTGTGGAGAACACATTTTGCTGCCTCTGCCCCAGGAGAGAAATGGTCAAGTCAAGTTTATTTATATAGCGCATTTCATACACAGAGGTCATTCAATGTGCTTTATGTAGCCAGTTCACCTTGTTTCTGTCTTTTCCCCATGTCTCCCTGTTTTCCCTACATGTCCCACACTGGCCTGCTCCCGCTAACTAAGGGGGCGTGGTGATTAGTTACACACCGGAGTTCGTTCGCACTGATTACTGGCCGGACAGTATAAAACCACCCAGGTACGAAGAAGCGTTGTAAGCTCTGCCTGTTTAACCCCCTAGCGTGTCGGATTTAGTCATCAGGTATGTTGCAACACTCCCGTTTGCTGCCAGACTAATAACATGGTTTAATCAATGTTTGTCTTCACCTGTAGCTTCGTGGTCACCGGCTAGTCTGCTCCTGCTGCCCGTGTGTTAGACACCATCCCTTATTCATTCTACAGGTATGCACCTATGTTTGTCTTAAATCTCTCGTAGTTTATTTTCTGTTTTGAGTCGTAACACTTTCTCTTGTATGCCTGTAGCTGAACGTGGGTGAGTGCTCCCCATACGGCGCTTTGTGCACTAATCGTAGTTACGAACATAGGTATGTACGATGCTTGCTTTGATGGGTAACTTTTTAGGCGGCAGTAGAAGGCTTTATGTTCAATGTCTTTTCTGTCCTGTCCAGGTAGCGCGGCCTTTTCCATCTACGCGGGGTGCATAGCGTGGGTCGTGCTGCTGTCTTGTCTGTAGTTATTTTATTTTGGTGTAGCCTAATTGTGTGCGGTTTTTCAAGTACGTTTTGTGTTTTTTTCTTTTTTGTGGGCATTAATTTAGTGTCTACGTCTGCCTGTGTTTGGGTTTATTTGGCGTTTATGTCAGCCTGCATGTTGCTTGCCGCATTAGTAGAGAGGAACGGGGCATAAGTGGCATATGCTTCATCCTGGTAACTGCTTAGGTTCTGTCTGGTGCTGGCTGTCATTTGCGTGTGTTTGTATTTCTTTTGTCCTGGTGTGCCTGCATTATCTACCATAACGTCTGTATTGGCTGACTGTATTTTTGCCCCCCCCTTGTGGTGCTGTTTTATTTGTTTGTTTGGCAGATGTGGGGCCCTCTTTGAGGGAGGCTAGTCACCTGGTGGTGGGACCCTATAGCTGCACATTTGTGGTGTCATTGTTGCTTGCGGTGGGCTGCTGTGTCACTGGTAAGTCACTTTCTTGCAGTGTGTATGCACGTGTGATGGCTGGAACTTAGAACACACCTCCAGTTAGTCTGTCTCCCTCAGGTAAGCCCCCATCTGCTGTATCTTTTTAGCTCCAGTGGAGCCTGGCCCCACTTTAGAAATCACCTGTTCATATTGTATCATAATAAAAGAACAATAATAAATATTTTTGTACTTTCATAACCTCTGACTCGTTTCAGGTATTATTGCAGGACACTCCTCCCCCCCCCCCCCCCCCCCCCCTTTGGTTATTTAATAAACTTATGATTTGACTGGAATTCACGTTGTCTGCTTGGTGCTTTTGGACCTGTGTCAAACCTTCCTTAGCAAATTCTCTTAAAGAAGTCCCAGGGTACTAAGCCCAGGGTGGCGTAGTCGGGCTACTGGGAGTGGCTTATAGCCTCTCTCTTTCCCTCCTTACTGCTCTGGTCACAATCTGGCGTAGTCGGCAGGATGCACAATAAAGCGTAAACGTGAATTCCATGATATATTGTTTAGGTTGTGAAACCACTTTTTGTATTGGTTGTGTTTGGTTTTTGATTGTGTGGTAGGTTAGGGTAGATAAAGACAAGACAGCAGCCGACCAGAAGACGGCGGATTGGGACCCTTCTGCAGTCTGGACCTCTGGTGGTAGCCCCCCCCTCATTTTGCTCCTGTGATTATTCTCTGCAGTAGGTTACTGTAGCAGATATGGAGGAAGAAATGCAAGAACTCAGAGACATGGTCGCTCAGCTTAAGGCTGACAATGAACGACTGCGCCAGGAGAGGGCTGCTGCAGGGGCTAACACTACTGCTTCTACCTCCACAGCCACCCCTGATGCACCAGCCCGGCTAGTGCCTCCACCTGTGATTCCGGGTCCACCAATGGAAAGACTTGTGTTTATTCCTCGAGATAAGAAATGTCCTACGTTTAGGGGCGGGTCAGGTATTAGCGTTGATGAATGGGAGGAAGAAGTGTGGGCTTGCATGAGGGCTCGTCATCTCTCTACAGTGGACCAAGCTTTCTTTATATTTGATCACTTAGAGGGGGATGCGAGGGAGGAGATTAAATATCGCCCTGCCATTGAACGGGAGGACCCAGTGAAGGTACTGTCTATATTGCATGAACTGTATGGCTGTTCCCAATCTCATGTATCCCTACAGGAGGCATTCTTTTCGAGAAAGCAGCAGGATGGAGAGGGTCTGCTGGAGTTTTCCCTGGCGCTGATGAACCTTATGGGGAAGGTTAAACAGGCTGCACCACATGCTGTAACTAACGCAGAGGTAATGTTACGCGATCAATTTATTGAACATGTTTATGATGGTTCCCTCCGCAGAGAGCTTAAACAATTGGTGCGGCGTCAGCCCACATCTACACTGTTAGAGGTGCGCACCGAGGCTTTACGATGGGAGCGGGAGGGTACGCCTGGGGGTGCACGAGGCCGCAGTCATTCGATGCCATCCGCCTACGGTCTCCAGTATAAGGTTCAGGGGGACTCACAAACAGTGACCAATACATCTCAGGGCTCTGAGCTAGCGGAGCTTAAAGACATCCTTAAGAGTCAACAGGGACAGCTTACTCAGTTAGCTCAGAGTATCGCTCTCCTACAGGAAGGTCAGAGGCGCACTAGGCCTTTTCGTGAACATAACTTAATATGTAGGAGGTGCCAGCGCCCTGGTCATTTCGCTAGAGAGTGTAATGAGGAGCAGGTTCCTTTTCGACCCCGGTCCGCTTCTTTAGCATCCGCTATGGATGGCACTGCTAGACCCACCAGCTCCAATCCGAGGTCGGAAAACTAAAGCCCACTGAGTTGCTGAGTCACAGTTCAGATGGGGCATTTATTGACTCTGGGGTTAGCTCGATGGGGACTGGCACTGTACCTAATCTGATGTCGTCATGTCCTCACCTCGATGTGGTCATGGGGGGGATTACTGTTCCTTGTTTGTTGGATACAGGGTCTATGGTGTCCACAGTTATTGAAAGTTTTTTCTTACAACATTTTAAACCATGGGGTTGTGATCGCTTAAAGTCCTGTCATTGGCTGCAGCTCCGAGCAGCCAATGGCTTAGCGATTCCTTATGTTGGGTATCTTGAACCTGATGTCACTCTGTGTGGAAAGCTCATAACAAGATGTGGGGTGCTAGTGGTGAAGGATCCCCCGGGGGGCTCTAAGGTGCCTGGGGTGTTAGGAATGAACATCATCAGCAAAGGCTATGAGGTTTTGTTTGGCCAACATGGCTCCGCCTTGTTTGATTTGCCTACAGTGGTCCAGGCCCCGAGTCCCATTTTCCAAGCACTGCAGCAGTGTCACCATTCTGTTTCCGTTTCCATGTCCTCTATGTCTGGGGGTAAAGTAAAGCTGCGTGGGGGGCGGGCTGCTCGCATCCCAGGGGGTGTAACTAAGTTTGTCGCTTCAACATGTTCGAACCAGTACTCTGACCTCCCTGTTCTGTTCGAACCCTCAGATTCTGGCTTGCCGGAAGGGCTGTTGACCTCCCCTGCTTTAGTGCGGGTCTCCAGGGGAACAGTGTACATCCCTGTGGTTAACGTAGGGAATACTGATGTCCTGCTATACCCTCACACCATCTTAGGCACTCTGAGTTGTGTGGATGTTGTTAGTCTCCCCAAGGGGGTAGCTGAAGTTCGAGCTGTGGAAGCCACTGCCCAAATAGAAAACTGTTCAATACGGAGTCAGATTGAGTCCCTTGATTTGACTGCGCTTACAGATGCCGATGGGGAACGTGTTCGGTCTCTGCTCTTGAGCTATGAGGACATTTTCTCTGCTCATGATGGCGACCTAGGTTGCACTAGTCTCATTTCTCACGAAATTCCTGTGACCGACGAGATTCCAGTTAGGCAGCGTTACCGACGGTTGCCTCCTTCTGAGTATGATGTTGTAAAATCTCACATTAATCAGTTACGGGAAGCACAGGTCATTAGGGAGAGCTGCAGCCCCTATGCCTCACCCATCGTTCTGGTCCGGAAGAAGGACGGCAGCCCACGCTTATGTGTGGATTACCGGCAATTGAATGCCAAAACCCGTAAGGATGCCTTCCCACTTCCCAGGATCGAGGAATCTTTGGATGCATTGTCAGGTGCTTGTTTGTTTTCGACAATGGACCTGGCAAGCGGGTATAATCAGGTCCCAGTGTTGGAGAGAGATAAGCCAAAGACCGCTTTTTGCACACCCTTTGGGCTTTTTGAGTACAATCGCATGCCCTTTGGGCTGTGCAATGCTCCTAGCACGTTCCAACGGCTCATGCAAAGGATTTTCGGAGACCAACATTGCCAGTCGCTACTATTGTATCTTGACGATGTGGTAGTTTTCTCATCTAACACCTCCCAGCATATTGACCGCTTAGAAGTAGTATTGCAGAGGCTGCAGAGGGAAGGGCTGAAGGCAAAGCTAGAAAAGTGTGCCTTCTGTAGGCCAGAAGTTGCCTACTTGGGCCACGTCATCTCTGGGGCTGGTGTCTCCACTGACCCAAAGAAAATCGAGGCCGTAGCCAATTGGTGCCGCCCCAGTCAGGTGTCTGAGCTTCGTTCTTTCCTTGGCTTTGCAAGCTATTACCGCCGCTTTGTAGAGGGTTTTGCGAAGTTGGCGGCACCCCTGCATAAGCTGGTGGCGGAGCTGGCTGGAACAAAGTCTAGGAGAGGGTTGAGGCGGGACTTCACAGTGGCTTGGAGTGAGGAGTGTGAAAGAAGTTTTGAGAGCCTAAAGACCAGACTCACTTCTGCCCCTGTGTTGGCTTATGCTAACTTTTCGTTGCCCTTTATCCTGGAGGTGGATGCCAGTTATGGTGGTCTGGGGGCAGGTGAACATGGTGAACTACAGCTCCATGAAACTGGAATTCTTGGCCCTCAAATGGGCCGTTACAGAGAAGTTCCGGGAATATCTGCTGGGACACAAGTGTATCATTTACACCGATAATAACCCGCTCAGCCATCTCGCCACTGCTAAGCTGGGGGCAACAGAGCAGCGGTGGGCAGCTCAGCTTGCCTTATTCGATTATGAGCTCCGATATCGCTCAGGCAAGAGCAACACAAATGCAGATGCCCTTTCCAGGCAACACTTGGAAGTGGGCCCAAGTGGGCGAGATGTGGTGGTTCCCTGGACTTCCGTACCTACTCACCTGCAGCAGGTAGTATCTTTACCGCCGCCCACTCAGTTCAGCCACACTGTTATGTCTGCTTTTCCTTCTCACTCCACATCAGAGCTTTGTGCCTTGCAGATGGCGGACCCTGACATTCACCCGGTACTCAGGCTCTGGAAGCAGAAGAGGCGGCCTAATCACATGGAGCGTCGGCAACTGTCAACCTCTGCCTTAGCCCTCCTGCGCCAATGGGACCGGTTGGTCCAGGAGCATGGGTTGCTGTATCGCAAGATCTTCCGCCCAGATGGGGGAGAGGAGATTCTCCAAGTCATTCTGCCCGCCTCCCTGAGACCAGAAGTAATGACCCAGCTCCATCAAGACCACGGCCATCAAGGGGTGGAACGAACATTGGAGCTGGTTCGTCGGCGGTGCTTTTGGCCTGGCATGTCTGCGGAGGTCAAGCGATGGTGCCAAGAGTGCAGTCGCTGTCAAGTGGCCAAGGACTCTAGTCGGGGAGCTCCAACTTATATGGGTCATCTGTTGGCGTCACGCCCGAACGAGATCCTGGCGGTTGACTTCACTGTCTTAGAACCCTCGCGCAATGGGGTGGAGAACGTCTTGGTTCTTACCGATGTCTTCACCAAGTATACATTAGCAGTACCGACACGAGACCAGTGTGCTTCTACGGTGGCCCAGGTTTTGGTGAACGAGTGGCTCTTTAAGTTTGGTGTGCCAAGTCGCCTTCATTCTGACCAGGGACGCAGTTTTGAAGGTGCCCTTATCCAGCAGCTTTGCAACCTGTATGGAATTACCAAGTCCCGTACCACTCCCTATCACCCAGCTGGCAACGGGCAATGTGAGCGGTTTAACCGAACCATGCACAATTTGTTGCGCACGTTGCCAGACTCCAGGAAGAGGGACTGGGCCTCCTGTCTTCCCCAACTGGTCTTTTGTTATAACACCACACCACACCAGTCGACAGGAGAGTCCCCCTTCTTTCTTATGTTTGGTCAGGACCCTCGGTTGCCAGTTGACTTTTTGCTGGGTAGAGTACGGGAACCAGAGGTCGGTACGGTGCATGACTGGGTCCGGGAACATCAAGTCAGGCTCCAGGTTGCATTTGATGGAGCCCAGGAGCGCCTGGCCACCAATGCTGCTCGACGGAAAGGGCGCCACGACCAGCATGTGAAAGAAGACCCAATACCAGAGGGCCAGCATGTGTACCTTCGGGACCACGGGATAAGGGGACGCCACAAGATCCAGGACCTCTGGTGTTCAACTGTGTACCAGGTATTAAAAGCACCTAAAGTTGGCGGGGCTGTCTACACAATCGCACCTGTCGATGACCCAAGCAAGGTCCGGCACGTCCACCGCATCATGCTGAAGCCTCAACTTAGGATGGAGCCTCGCAATACCCCCCAAGAAGAGCAACCGCTCCAGCCACGGCCACATCCAGAAGAAGATTCTGGAGAAGGTCTGTGGGTTCAAGTGACTGAGCCCCCCCCTCCACTTGCAGGAGAGGGCCCAACTGCACCCTCTTCGGTATACCCCTCCACCACAGAGGCTGTAGTTCCTGTCCCATTCCAGGTTGACCGGGAACCATGCTCTTTGAGGCTTGGTCCTATGGATGGTAGGCGTCCTGTTCCACCTGCACAGGTGCCAGCGGACCTGCCACCTCCAGTCCTGACCCCTCCCCCTGGGTTGTCGACATCTCAAGACGAGAACAACTCTGACAGCAATGAAACTACCCTTAGGAGGACTGCCCGAGGCACGGCAGGGCAACACTCCAATGTCCACCACCTCCCCCGTGGCGTATAGAGGCAGAGTAATGTGATTGCAAGCTCTCCTTGACCTGTGTCTTGGCTAATCGGAGTTCCTCTCCGATCTTAAGCTGTTGCCCATTTTCCAGTTAGCCTGTTTATCGTCGGGGCGACGATAAAGAACAAGGGGGTAGATTGTAGCCAGTTCACCTTGTTTCTGTCTTTTCCCCATGTCTCCCTGTTTTCCCTACATGTCCCACACTGGCCTGCTCCCGCTAACTAAGGGGGCGTGGTGATTAGTTACACACCGGAGTTCGTTCGCACTGATTACTGGCCGGACAGTATAAAACCACCCAGGTACGAAGAAGCGTTGTAAGCTCTGCCTGTTTAACCCCCTAGCGTGTCGGATTTAGTCATCAGGTATGTTGCAATACTCCCGTTTGCTGCCAGACTAATAACATGGTTTAATCAATGTTTGTCTTCACCTGTAGCTTCGTGGTCACCGGCTAGTCTGCTCCTGCTGCCCGTGTGTTAGACACCATCCCTTATTCATTCTACAGGTATGCACCTATGTTTGTCTTAAATCTCTCGTAGTTTATTTTCTGTTTTGAGTCGTAACACTTTCTCTTGTATGCCTGTAGCTGAACGTGGGTGAGTGCTCCCCATACGGCGCTTTGTGCACTAATCGTAGTTACGAACATAGGTATGTACGATGCTTGCTTTGATGGGTAACTTTTTAGGCGGCAGTAGAAGGCTTTATGTTCAATGTCTTTTCTGTCCTGTCCAGGTAGCGCGGCCTTTTCCATCTACGCGGGGTGCATAGCGTGGGTCGTCCTGCTGTCTTGTCTGTAGTTATTTTATTTTGGTGTAGCCTAATTGTGTGCGGTTTTTCAAGTACGTTTTGTGTTTTTTTCTTTTTTGTGGGCATTAATTTAGTGTCTACGTCTGCCTGTGTTTGGGTTTATTTGGCGTTTATGTCAGCCTGCATGTTGCTTGCCGCATTAGTAGAGAGGAACGGGGCATAAGTGGCATATGCTTCATCCTGGTAACTGCTTAGGTTCTGTCTGGTGCTGGCTGTCATTTGCGTGTGTTTGTATTTCTTTTGTCCTGGTGTGCCTGCATTATCTACCATAACGTCTGTATTGGCTGACTGTATTTTTGCCCCCCCCTTGTGGTGCTGTTTTATTTGTTTGTTTGGCAGATGTGGGGCCCTCTTTGAGGGAGGCTAGTCACCTGGTGGTGGGACCCTATAGCTGCACATTTGTGGTGTCATTGTTGCTTGCGGTGGGCTGCTGTGTCACTGGTAAGTCACTTTCTTGCAGTGTGTATGCACGTGTGATGGCTGGAACTTAGAACACACCTCCAGTTAGTCTGTCTCCCTCAGGTAAGCCCCCATCTGCTGTATCTTTTTAGCTCCAGTGGAGCCTGGCCCCACTTTAGAAATCACCTGTTCATATTGTATCATAATAAAAGAACAATAATAAATATTTTTGTACTTTCATAACCTCTGACTCGTTTCAGGTATTATTGCAGGACACTCCTCCCCCCCCCCCCCCCCTTTGGTTATTTAATAAACTTATGATTTGACTGGAATTCACGTTGTCTGCTTGGTGCTTTTGGACCTGTGTCAAACCTTCCTTAGCAAATTCTCTTAAAGAAGTCCCAGGGTACTAAGCCCAGGGTGGCGTAGTCGGGCTACTGGGAGTGGCTTATAGCCTCTCTCTTTCCCTCCTTACTGCTCTGGTCACATTTACATAAACAAAACCAAACAATAGGCCTTTTCACACAGAGATCCCGCTAAATTTGTGGGAAGAGGAGACGTCTTTTTGCCGTCTTTTTGCGTCTGAAAGCGAGGTGAAAATTTGCCGGCCTCCTGATCTGTTCACATGATGCGGCATTTTGGGGAGCCAGAAGGCAGGATCAGCTATAGGGAGGGAAAGTGAAAACCAGCGCCCCAAGTGGTTGCGTTCCTATCGAAGAGCAGCTCCAATGTTAAGTCCCATAGACCTATTTTTTTTTAAAATACTGTGAAGCCAAATCAGCGATCTTATCCACCAAAAATATTTTTCAGTGTCTAAACAGTAATAATCTTCTAACTGTGAAAATGTCAGACTATATTTTGCCTTATTTAAAAAAATCGAAATTGCTCCTTTTGTTTCATAAACGAACTACAAAAAAGCCACTTGTGACTTTACCCTTCGACGTTACTCACGGTAGCATGGTTTGTTTATTTGCCTGGTTAGCATTGCCACTTAACACTTACTGCCAGCTCTTCATGTGAGTAGAAGCACAACACCAGTTATCCAGACATAAAGGTTATCACCACGCGGTTTACATCACCTTCCGTTATTACAAAAATATGTAAGCCAGTTAAGCAAATTGCTGTATTGATCAGTTAGAGATTAAGCACCGAAACCTGTGACGTCACATGCAAGTGTAGTTTGTTATCACCATGTTACGACAAAAACTGAAAACAATTCAACTTATCCTAAAAATAAGGTATGACCACTTGAAGCAATAGAGGTGACCCCAGTGCCTAACATATGGAAGGCATTAAATTAAGATCCCAATGTGCACCAAGATATATTTTTTCTAAAAAAAAATCCCATCCCCTCCGCTAAACTCTAGGAACACAACCACTAGATGGCGATGAGATTACTTTCCCTCCCTATAGTAAATTAAATTGTGCCGTGCAACAGGGGGCGTGTAGAGTGATAGTCGTAGGCCTTATTATGCGTGTGTGGGGCTTCATATACAGCAGGTGTGTGATTTCAAAAACCATGGCGGGAGAACCGACTGCACTTTGGTTAGCTTGCATTTGCTTTGCTGTTAGAATGTTAGATTCTTGCGATAGATGTCTTCAGACAATAAAAAGTAATTTGGAAGGGAAATTGAAGAGAAGAGTTGCCCTTGCGTTCGCTGTGATTTCCCTTTGAAAATCAGAGGTTCACAGGCTACTGTGGCCTTGGTCAGTGGCGCCGCCAGCCGTAATCCTGTACGCACTGTGCGTACAACTTATTCATGAAATCATTCAATATTACAACAATAAAAAATAGCTTGTGTATTGTCTTAATTGAAACATGCTTCGCGCACAAATGATAGCCTATGGCAAAGAGAATGGACATCTCAACATAAGGATACATTAGAAGATGATGATTGGTGTAAACTTTGTCACACGACGTGATAAGCAGTTCTGGCGCTTAAAAACGCAACGCTCCATTCAGTCATAAATCATTTAAGCGTAGGCCTAGTGCTCGTCATGAAAAGAAAACAGCAGCTTAATAGTTTTTCAGGTGTTTAACAGTAGGCGCAGGCGCACTGTTAGCAGTTATGCCGAAGGCAGTGAGATTTTAGGCATTGCATCCTGTCACTCTGTTTGGAATATCGCAGTTCGGGTTGATAAGATTCAGTTAATGCGAGTATGGATCGTCTCAAAGTTTGGGACAACCAAACAGCAGTGTAGGCAAAGCAAATCCTAATTGTTAAGTTACCATATCTGTCTTTTCTCTAGGCCTGGGCCTATCGAAAATCGCGACATAAGCAGATTGGTTTCTTTTTTCTTTTCTTTCTTGTTCGCGTGTTGGGTAGTGAAGCGATAATGCATTTAAAGCATAGGCTACATCATGTGAGCCAGAGCCGATATGGCCAGAGCTGCTGCACTGTATAGGTATTCTGTCCCACCCAAATTTGCTGAACTACTTGCGAAGTAGCCTATTATCACAGACATCACATGTATCACACGAAAGAGCTTTTTCTCAGCTTTTAAACAATGTTAGTGGTTAGTTGTTGTGGTAAACGGTTCGCAAGAAAAGTAACTTTATTTTAATCATATTTTATTGCCTAGATATCTGTAAGCATTACAATCAGAGGATATACATATAGGGCAGACAGACGCTCATGAGTTCATGCTTTGTTTTTTCGCTGGCTTTTAGGATAGCCTATTATGGCAACTGATTGCATTCCAAGCTACAGTCAACTCTAGCAGGCATTGAATGACTGGAGACTTTGTGAATTTATAGATTGACATAATGTGCCGTCTCTGCTATTGCCGCTTTTGATCAGTTAGATTTTTTTGCAATCTCCTGTGGTGGGCTGGACATAGCATCGAAATGCCCGCCCAGATTCCCCTTTCCGCCTTGACCCATTCACACTGGTGCCGGAACGAAAAAACTCGGCAAAATGTCTAGAGGGCTTGGTAGTAAATTTGGCGAGACACTTTGTCCCGCCGTTCCGCCTCGGTCTATGTGAAAGGGACAGTCGTTCCGCGATTCTGGTACATAAAATCGCGGCGATTTCGCCAGTGTGAAAGGGCCTAATAATAACAAATAAAAAGCATAGAAAGGCAATATAGTCAAAGAATAGTTAAAAGGTAAAGATCATAATAAAAAGAAAACATAAAACACAAGGTAAAATAATTTAAAAATAAAGGATAATTAGTAAGCAAAAAACAAAGGCAAAAGTAGTAAAAAAAGTAATAAAAGATAAAGTAGAATAATTATCAAGGCAGATTCAGAATTTGTAACTCGGCACAGTTAGCAGAAAGCATCTGAGAACAGTTTGGTCTTAAGTCTAGATTTAAAACTGGCTACAGTTGGGGCCTTTTTGATGTCATCCGAAAGTTGATTCCACAGCTGAGCCGAATAGCAGCTAAAAGCTGCTTCACCATGTTTAGTTCTAACAGTAGGTTTTACTAACAGGTTTTTCACCTGGGACCTGAGAGAACGAGAAGGTGTGTACTGCTGAAGCATGTCTGACAGGTATTTAGGTCCTGCTCCATTTACTGATTTATAAACAAGCAATATAGCTTTAAAGTCAATTCTGTGACTTACTGGAAGCCAGTGCAAGGACTTAAGAATTGGAGTAATGTGGTCAGTTCTTTTAGTTTATGTTAGAATCCTAGCTGCTGCATTTTGTATCATCTGAAGCTGTTTAATAGTCTTTTTAGGAAGGCCTGTGAACAGTCCATTGCAGTAATCAACCCTGCTGGAGATAAATGCATGAATGAGTTTTTCTAAGTCATATTTTGACATCAGCCCTCTGAGTCTGGCAATATTTTTGAGGTGATAAAAAGCTGATTTAGTTGTCGCTGTTGAAATTTAGATCACTGTCAATTAATACACCAAGATTTTTAACTGTATCCTTTGCCTTCAACCCTTTTGTGTCAAGGAGAGTGGCAACCCTAAGTCTTTCCTCCTTTTTACCAAATATAATTACTTCAGTTTTTTCTTTGTTCAGCTGAAGAAAATTTTGAGACATCCAGGTGTTGATTTGTTCTATACACTGACACAGAGATTCAAGAGGACCATAGTCGTTTGGTGACAGAGCTAAGTAAATTTGTGTGTCATCTGCATAGCTATGATATGAAATCAAGTTATTTTGGATGATTTGTCCAAGTGGGAGCATATAGAGGTTGAATAATAGTGGCCCTAAGATCGACCCCTGGGGAACACCACAGGTCAAGGAAGTTGGTGTTGAGGTACAGTTTCCGATGGCAACAAAGAAGCTCCTTTCTTGTAGATATGATTTTAGCCAGCTGATAACTATGCCTGTAAATCCAATCCAGTGTTCTAGTCTGTGTAGTAAAATATTGTGATCAACAGTGTCAAATGTTGCACTAAGGTCCAGTAGCACTAGGACTAATGTTTTACCTGAATCTGTGTTTAGGCGTATGTCATTGAAAACTTTAATGAGAGCTGTTTCAGTGCTGTGATTTGCCCGAAAACCAGACTGAAAGTAATCAAAATACCCATTTGATGTTAGGAAGGTGGTTAATTGATTAAAGACTACTTTTTCAATAATTTTGCCAATAAAAGGTAGATTGGATATGGGCCTGTAATTGTTTAGCATGGAGACATCCAGGTTATTCTTCTTGAGAAGTGGCTTTACAACAGCTGTTTTCAGCTGTTGCCAGACAGCAGTGATACATTTACAATTTGAAGGACATCCGCCGCTATGAGATGAAAAACAGTTTTGAAGAAATTGGTAGACAGTGTCTAAGACACATGTGGAAGAGCTGAGATTCTGTACCGTTTTTTCAAGTGTTTCGTAGTCTATCAAGCTGAACTCTGACATCAAGTTTAGTTTCCCTCTGTTTGTTGCTGGAAGTTCAGGTTGTTAAATTTGTAATTGAGCAGATATGTTGAGTCTGATTTTGTCAATTTTACCTTTAAAAAAGATGAAAACTCATTGCATTTATTAGTTGAGAGAAGTTCAGGCGCTAATTGTGAGGGGGGATTTGTTAATTTATCAACAGTTGAAAATAGAATACGAGTGTTATTTGAACTTCTATTGATAATGTTAGAAAAAAAGGACTGTCTTGCTTTGCATATTTCGGAGCATCTCTTTATGGATTTCATAGTGGATCTGAAGTTTGTATTTACGCCATTTTCTTTCAGTCTTCCTACACTCTCTTTTTAGAAGTTTAACTGCTGGATTATGCCTCCATGGTGCTTTCTGTTTGTCCTTAACTTTCTTGAATTGTAATGGAGCAATGTCATCCATAATGTTTTCCATTTTTGCATTAAATTAAATAAGTCTTCTACAGAGTCTGACAGTTGACTTGACTTTAGTGAAAGTGCTTGCTAAAAGAGAGCACTTGTCTGATCATTTATGATTCTCCTTTTTACAATCATAGCTGTGTTTTGAGTGTGTGGGGACATAGAAACATCAAAGAACACGCAGAAATGATCAGATAAGGCCAGGTCTTTAACAGCTGTAGAGACATCGAGCCCCTTTGTGATAACAAGGTGGAGGGTATGGCCGAGAGAGTGTGTTGGCCCCTGTACATGCTGTGTTAGAAAGAAAGTATCGATTAGTGCAATGAATTCCTTGGCGTAATTGTTTTCAGGATTATCCACATGCAAGTTTAGATCCCCTGATATAATAAGACAGTCAAACTCAATGCAAACGACTGATAGCAGTTCACCTAGCTCTTCAAGAAAAAATTTTGCTGAATGTTTTGGAGGCCTGTAAATTGTCAGTAATAAAATCTGAGGAGAAGACTTAATGCGTGCACACAGATATTCAAATGAAGTAAAGTCACCGACTTTATGACGACTGATTGCACTGAAAAGATGTCTTGAAAATTGTGGCTATCCCCCCACCTTTTTTATTTGCTATGGTAGCACACAGAAAACTGAAATTTGGGGGAGCTGATTCAATGAGAGTAGCAGCACTGTTTGCTTGATCTAACCATGTCTCAGTTAAAAGTAAAAAATCAAGGTTGTGTGTGCAAATTAGATCATTAATTAAGAATGATTTGTTTGAAAGAGATCTGATATTTAGGAGTGCTAGTTTTGCTGTAAGTGTTGGGGAAAAATGGTCCATGGGGGAAATCTGAGGTTGAATTGGTACAGGTAGGAGATTGGACTGGTTTACCCTATAAGCTCGATGCATTTGTGTTCTATTTCTTGTCAATACAGGAATAGAGAATGTCATGGGCTTACTGGGTCCCGGCATGTTCTCAAAACTAGTGTCAGTACCATTTATATTGCAGGGACCCTGAGAATATCATACAATACAGTCATCATCATCATCAAATAATTGTCCACTGCAGCTGCTATATGCCAGCTGACAATATGAACTAAGAGGTTGTTGCTGCTTAAGAGATCCTTCTGAGTGGAAAGAGGGAGGCTGGAGGCTGTGAAGGTGCCATGCGCACCTTTGGTGCTAAGGGTCTTGAGGTACTAAAAAAACGCACAGTTGAAGGTCTTGGTCTACCAACAAGGTGGGATGTTGATGGGTATACAGTTGATGGGTATACAGTTGAAGGTCTTGGTCTACCAACAAGGTGGGATGTTGATGGGTATACAGTTGAAGGTCTTGGGCTACTAACAAGTTGCAGGGCTACTGGCAGCAGTCCTTCCATTCTTGCAGGGAAAAATCATGTGCTGGGGTGGGGATGGTGATGGGTATACAGGGGATCCTGGGGAGTTTGAGCGGGTGGGGGAGTGTTGGGATGAGGATGGATATACAGGGGGGTTTGGGTGGCCTGGGGATCCGGTGGGGACGTGATTGGGTGTAGGTGGTGGAAATCAAGGAAGATGGGGTTGAATAGTAGTTCAGAGTCTCCATCTGCCTGCTGAAGCCCTGGGGAGTTTGTTGCAGACGCTACGCTTTCAGCATGTATTCCAGTAGTGTATTCCATGTTGTTGTGTCTTTGTGGTGACAAGGAGTCGACGGAGGTGGAGAGGGGTATTGGTACTGGTGTTACAACATGACCCTTCCTTTCTGATAGCCCCTTAGCAGCTTTGATAGGTGCTATCTCCTCATGCTCATCGCATCCATTTGTTTGCTGAGATTCCAGGGAGTTTGACACCAGTGATTGACTTTGAGTCATTTTAGCAGCACCCATCTTATCTTGTCCAGTGGACATGACTGGGCATTGTTGAGCTGGTTGTTTGGGGGGTGGGCATATCTCTGTTTCAGCTGTGCAGAGTGTTTTGGTTTAGCTGAGATGTTGATGTCATCCGATTGATCCGTCTGTATGGCCACTGAGCGCTTATCAGAGGCTCGGCTCAAGGTTGGCAGAAAAAATGTTGGGTGCAGGAGAGAGAGGTGATAGTATTCGGTTAAGATCTTGGCCCCAGTCCAACTCAGCTCTGTACTATTTGGTCTGAAGTATTCCCTGCGATTCCAAAAAAGGTTAAAATTGTCAATCATTCCAACTGAAAAGCATGTTTTTGCGAGCCTGGTGTTTAAACTGAATAGTCTGGAAAATACAAAGCTTCCCTCTGCTGGGAGTGGGCCACTGATGAAAATTTGTATTCCAATCTCATATAGGGCCGAGAAAAGTTCCTTGAAATCTTCTTTGACATACAGCTGTTCTCTGTAGATGTCATTTGCTCCAACATGCACAATGATGCGCTTGATAGTTGCATATTTCGACACCAGTTTCCCCATTTATATGTCTCACAGCAGAGTCGCCTAGAACGAGGGTTGTGGGATGAATAGGTGTCGAGTGCTGCTTCTTGTCTGTGCCCATCTTTCTATTGTTGTGGTTTGATCGCTGCCTGCTTTGGGTCTGTTCCCTGGGAAATTCCTCTGTCACGTCCCAGAGGCATTCAAATCTGTTCCATAGTGTTAGGGGCTGTGGGCTTCCCTTAGAGCCACAAGCCCTAGTAGTTTGCTGATCTGTCTGTATTTCTGATACGAGACCTGAAGTTAACATCTGAATTTACTGGTGTTGAGGTAATTACAGTTCTTGTTTTACGTTTTTTGTTTTTTGGTCTGGCAAAGTGTGTGTTCTGTGATGGGTGGGCCCATGTGCTATGTACGGAGGGGAATGAGTTAGTGCTGGGCGGTATACCGGTTCACACCGTATACCGGTGTATATTTTCGTTATGATATGAATTTTTAATATACCGCCACACCATGTATGATTACACAACGTTTGGAACGCTGCACCGCGTGACAGTGTTTCAGACGGGACTTTTTTCACCCGCAAGCATGGTGCCACTGCGAGGCATAGTGAGGGTAAACACAAAAGTTTTTCCCCTGAAGTATGACCCCTAAGGCTTAATTTCTCCTTAGTTAAGGGGTTTATTTAAGGGTGTTGCACAGAATAATACCTTAAATTGTTTCTTTAGTTAAGGAAAAACGTTAAGGGATACTGCATTGAAAAGGATTTAGCCTACCGTCACGAAAATTCTATTGAGATTGTTCAACAGCTGTAACTAGCTGGCTAGTAGGTGATGTCGTTAGTTAGCAACCCACCAAACACAGTGAAGTTTAATGATCTTATCATTCATCTCACCTTAAGAATATTCGCTGAAATTATCCAGGTAGCAAGTAAAGCATGTTATAGACGTGCACTGAGCAATACTAGCTGGCTAGTTAGAAATGATCCTGACTGTCATCAGTGCACCAAAACGAGCTTTTTTGTTTTGCCTAGCGAACCGAACCGAAACTCATGGCAGGCTAACAAGACATCCACATCCACATGAAGTTAACGTTAGCCTACCACTAACGTCATGTAAATAACAATACATTTCTGATAGGCCTATTTGACAG
The DNA here is from genome assembly GCF_018492685.1 of Alosa sapidissima. Lineage (NCBI taxonomy): Eukaryota > Metazoa > Chordata > Actinopteri > Clupeiformes > Clupeidae > Alosa > Alosa sapidissima. The sequence goes on along the minus strand of NC_055959.1, from coordinate 5,233,999 downwards.
AGTAAGCATATTAACAGAGAGGTTTTATTTTAAATTGTATCATTTTCAAAAAAGTATAATTATTGCAAGTTGCACTACTTTTTGTTTTGGTTTTATACAAGATGTTTGTGAAATTTGCACAGTAAAAGTACTGTATTTTGACTGCAATTGTCTTTGCATTCTGATTAGATTCTTCATTAGAATCATGAGTGGCTCTTTGTAAACAGCATCATTTTCTGGGGCCATGCAAAACTGCATTACCACTAGTGTGGAGTTATTCTACATCATGACAGTAAAATAGACCATCCTTAGTCAATGTACTGCAGCAATTCCTCTCTCAACCTGTAGAAAATTACCCTGGAAATCCAGAGTTCTCACGAGAGCACAATTTGAATTGTGCCCGCAAGATACTCTGGCCACGAGCAATGATCCAAATTTCTTCTATCTCTCGAGCGAGAGGGACCAATCAAATCGGTGTAGGCGGGACAAAGGCGAGCTACACTGATGACTGACACTGATGAATTGTTGTGATTGGTCGTAGCGTTATCCAACTGCGTGCAGTGAGAGTTTCAAATGCATGCTTGGTGCCGCCCCTCGAATTGGGCCATTTTCATTACTCGTGGCCAGACCCTTAATCTGAAAGATTCCAGGGTCTGGTTTACCAGGCTAGTAGAAAATGCTGTGAACATCTGATTATGCATGGTAAAAAAATACAGTGAAACCGTAAGAATTTTGAAAAATACCGTGATATACATTTGTGGTAATACCGCCCAGCACTAGAATGAGTACTATGTATGATGAGGAATAACATTTTTTTTTTTTTTTATGTTTTACAGAAATGAATCCATACTGGTCCACTGAAACAATGTTTAATGAAAGAATGTTTAGGGTTTTAAATGTTTTACAGAAATTAATCCATACTGGTCCACTGGCAACAATGTTTAATGAAAGAATGTTTAGGGTTTTAAATGTTTTGCAGAAATTAATCCACACTGGTCCACTGGAAACACTATTTAATGAAAGAATGTTTAGGGTTTTAAATGTTTTAAAGAAATTAGTACATACTGGTCTACTGGAAACACTGTTTGATGAAAGAATAGGGTGGAAACACTGTTTAGTGAAAGAATGTATGTTTTAAAGAAATTAGTACACACTGGTCTACTGGAAACACTTTTTAATGAAATTGGTACATATTGGTCTACCAGAAACCTCAAAATGAGTGTATGCACACCGTTAACCATTTTAATTAAAGGTTTACACATGGAGCCTGTAGGCTTCTGACATGTTAACATGTCTTGTTGAATTCAAAAAATAAAGTAATATATGTTGACACATTTTATCATGTTTGGTAAAGTATTTTTTTTTTTAGAAAATCAGAGTGCAAATTAACAAATATGTTCCCAAACAAGGTGATGTGTTTTAATAGATCCATAAATTAAACTATTATAGTAAGGTTTAGTAAGGAAGGTTTAGTAATGAAGTGTTTTATAGAGTTTTATTAGGTGTTTAGCACAGTGCTATTGAATTATTTTTGTTGAATACAACTTTTTAACAAGTGTTACAACTAACCCCGCATATGGGGCAGGTTGTAGCATTCTACCTATCGCTACTCTCGGTGGAATTGTTCAAGAACGGTAGGTCCTACAAACAAACTTCCAGTGCACATTTGTAGCAGAGATATGTATGTTGCTTGTATAAAAATATGAGCAGTGAAACTAGAATGGTTTTAGAATTATTTAGCCAAAACCAAAAAGTGTTACTTTGTGCCCCGCGCTCCCCTAGGTTAAATAACAGACCAATGTGCGGTATGATGATTTTTTACGAGCAAGATGTTTTTGGTGCCCTACGCGTGCATGTTCTTAAATAACAATGATCATCAGTAGCCTAATATTCGACCATTATTTTGTGTAAATTAGGTCTGTGAGTTAGGGGTCCTCTCGACTTCTTTTAAGCTGTCACAGCTGGTGGGAAGGTGTGATTTGTTGGGGGCAGGGCCGGATTAACTGGGTGCAAATGTCTAATGGCCCCCCCTGCCCCCCAGTCAACGTGAATCGGGTGGTCAGTTAATAGGCCTATATCGTGAAGATTTTTCTTGCCATCTAAGGCACGAGCGCATCTGTGAGGCCAAGCCTCACCAAGTAGCCGGTTTGTTTACAACTAACATTACATTTAATTAAACTGCTTATAGGCTATGCCGAAGTAGTTTTCAACATTTTGAATATTAGTGTCGGGTGAATTAGGAAATGTTCTCAAAGTAGCCTTATGGCTGAAAGCTGCTTGGGATCCCCCCGTCAAGCAATATAACCATACAAACGCGCGTACTCATTGTTTCCAAAGGAGTAATTTCGGCTTTGTCAGAACTGAAGAGCTGTGGACGGCACGGCATGCCCAATTGAAAATAAATTAACGCAACGCAACACAGACCCCGCTTCTCTCACGTCAGTCACTGACATGAACAAAACACAGAACCCTCTTCTCTCACGGCAGTCACTGACAGTAGTCTAGAATAAATGCATGGGGAAAAAAACTTCCCCATGACAAATTCATCGTAAAACACTGAAAGTTAATATTTTGTCACTATAACATACATCTGTCCTTTGTCAAATGTGTTATGTTCCAAGTAGCCTAGTGCGTAATTCTGCTTCATAAAGTTGAACAAATACATTTGCTTATTTCACAGAAAAATATAAATAGCCAGTTAGGGTCTACAGTGCAGAGTTGGTAAGTTATGGTAGGCCAACTTGGAGTGAACATACAAACAGGGGAAATTCTTTCTCTAGTAGCTAAGTAGCCTCAGGTGCGCACGTAGACATATGGCCGAACATGCAAGCGCCAATGAATCGTGCTCTCACGACAATCACGCCGTTAAACTTAAATAGGTTAACATCACTCTAAGTTCGCCTTCAAGCAAGGAAAACGATGATTTGAAGACATCTGTTTCGTTGGAAGGGCAAGGGGTAGCAACAGGGCAACACAGAGACAGGCCCGATGACAGGGCTGTTATGAGAGTATTAAAATATGGGATATTCTACGGGAAAACATTAAAACGGCAAGACAGCGGGGGAAAGTTAAAAATACTTGATAAACACGGAAAAAGTTGGCATGCATTGTTTCGGTCCCCGTGCACAGGGATTATTTGTCATATTATTAATCACATATGATTATTTGTGAAATTGTGCAAACAGGCGCAACACATTTGAAAAGGAAGGACTGGTAGCATGCAAGCTCACGGGAAAGATTGATTTAAGAACGTTACCACAGTGTGTGTGGCTGTGGCGCAAAGCAGCGCGGGCGGAAGACAGCGACAATTGGCAGGGGAGGGTCATGTCTTTTTTGACAATTCTGTCGGAGGGTCATTGAACAATTTCTAGCAGGCAAGGGAGGGTCATGCAACTTTTGACTGAAGCACTCAAAATTCCTCCGGTGGCCCCTTCAATAAATAACAAACAGTCCCTAGATTGCTGCTGTCTTGGTTAGATGTCTTGGTTCATGTCCGTTAACAACTCGTTGCCGTCAAACGCGTAGCCTATCTCGCAGTTGCATCCATTACAAACAAACATGCAATGTGAACGTCTGGGATTGGGAAGAGCACTAAATGCTCTACTGAATAAGCATGAACCTTTAAATGAAAAACACTCTTTAATAATCAAAAAAAAAAAAAAAGAATGTTTAATTTGTCCTGCGTTTCTTGTACGGCTGCAAACGGGATTCACTCGCAGTTAACCAAATATTTCTTTATTAGGGCAGGGCAGGCATATATCTGGCTATTAAATTATTTCTAAACCAGTCTGCTAAAGTCTGTAGTGAAGTCTGTGTAGGGTTTTCCAGGCTCCATTTCTTTTTACGAGACACCCTGCTCACTTGAGACATCTACCGGTTGTTTGGGTTGTTGCAGCGTCACTGGAAAAATACAAATTAAAGTCGCGTGATACCGTGCGCGGACCGCGAGTGAAGCTGGCCAAGTCGAAGCACTGCCCACTGTATGCACTCAGACTCCAAACGCAAGCACGTGAAACAGTCTCAAGATAATTACGAAAATATTAACTTCACTAAACACTACTATAAGTATTTCAGACAATATTTGTGTACTTATTTAAACTCCGGATCCTTCCCCTCCAAAAAGTCCCTGTCATCCTGGGAGTCAACTGAAGACGCATCGCTCTCGCTTTCCTCTTCGCTAGCATGTTTTTTAGTGGTGTTTGTGTTTCCCTCATCGCTTAACTGGTAGATTTCCGCTAATATGATTTAAATATTATTCGTTTGACATTTTGCTGCTATAACACACTCCTAAACTCACTGCAAAAATAGTTGCACACTAGATGCAACCTGCACACTCACGCTCCTTGTGCATTCAAGCCTATGACTAGCCTGTGACGCACGCAGCATACGCACATGGTTTTTACGAAGACTTTTGTGATGGTGCCTGACATGCCGTATATCGTTAGATGCGTCTGTTCATTGGCTAATAGGATATTTAGGGTCCATCCTCGATACTTGCAATAGACTGGAGTAGCTGTCAATCAAAGCTTACTATCCCAATTTTGATAGGGCATGCCTCATCCACTGCGAGGGCTTGTAAACAAGGAAGTATTTGTCGCACAGACACGTGTGAGCAGACCCGGCATTGGTGGGGGGGCAAAAGGGGGCGGTGCCCCCTCAAATAAAATCTGTGCCCCCTCCATTGTGACCACCATACTGTATTACGTTTCTATTTTGTTGTTATTTCGCGTAGATATAGTCTTCTTTCGTTAGTTAGGCTACATGCAGCGGCATAAAACTCACACAGCCAACTCTCCTTGCCCCGGTCTCACACACACACAACGGAGACTCCCCTCCGTGGCCTAGGCTAGCCTCATAAGCGGAGGGAGCGGGGGTGCGGTCGCTCCGGTCCCACGGCTGCCACGACCGCAAAGGGGTCCCATCTTTGGCCAAATCTATCTTGCTGAATTGTTATAAACATGCTTATTTGTACTGATTGCTGGGAGGGGGGGGGGGGGGGGTGCTACTAAAGATGCTGCTGGTCTAGTGCGCTCACAAAGGGAGCTTGTCATGCCTATGCTGTAAATTAAATAGCCCGCAACAGGCACTCTCCCTATCACGCTACAAAGCGAAACTGATGCCAAGTAAAGTGAAGTAACCTAGGCTACAGGCTGCATTTATTACAGAAAATCAAGCAATATAGCAAGTAGGCCTAGTCTACACTATTTAGAGACAGGAGCTTAAGTTTACCGTGACAACAGCTGTCACTAATTCAACATCGTCGTAGGCTGCGCTGATGCACAGACTAAACGGTAAAAAAAGTTATGATAGCCTACTGGAAGCTTCTACCCTTTTGGATGTGTAGAGTTGTAGGCCTAGGTGCACTTAGTTGTTAGCGATTGACCAGGTTGCTTTTTGAAATGAAATGCGTTTGTTAGGCTAGCCGATTGTAAAAATAGGGAAATTAAAGTGCGTGCCGGGGAGCACCTTGAAACAGTGTTGACCCAAATTCAACCCTTCCCATAACGTGTAATATTGTGCTTGCTAGTATGACTAGTTTCTTTTAACTTGTCGGCCAGCCAGCCATGGTCATATGACCTATATTTTGAAGGCTTAAGGTAACGAAAAAAGGAGGCGCACACAAGGCTTGTGTGGAAAAATGTGTATTGTAGCCGAAAAGTTACAAAAGAAGTCAGAGGCTAAAACTGGAGCAACAGACGTTTCGGACCTAGTCCATTTTCAACGTCTCCGAGACGCCGACCTTGCTGGTTTTTCCTTTACTATATTTTGAAGGAAAATTGACTGTGAACCACAAGTGTGAAATTATGTGTGTGAGCCTATATAAAATGGAGTGACGTCACCAGTCGAAATGATTAGATTATTATTATTATTACACACACAATCTTAAATCTCGGAGATAACATTCGTTAGACAGGCAAAGCTGTCAGCAGCAACATGCATAAGAGCCTTAATAATGTAAGAGCACAGCTGGGTCTCGCGGACACTCGCGGTCGCGGTTAACATTAGGCTATATTAATTAAACTGTGACATGAAATGTTTGCTCCCCCCCCCAAAAGAAATTGTGCCCCTTTGGAAATCGCAAATGCCCCCTCGGTCACTGTACTCTGCAGCCGGGTCTGCGTGTGAGGGCTCTACGTAAACAAAGACCCTGACGAACTCAATGAATACAGTGAATCTGGCAACAATAGCGGAATATAATCCATAAAACGCCGTTTTCTACAGAAAATCATTGTTCCGGGTTTTTCTTGTTCAGTTGCCTTATATACGGTGGCTTGTCTACACAACATATTTTGAATAAAACCATGTAGATATTCCAGTTCGTTGGACTCTTATGAACATTTCAAGACCCAACATACAGCATCAACTCATTGCTAAGGATATACACAAGGACAAGTAAGCACACACCAAGGGAGGGGGAGAGTGCGGTTGGGGGCGCTATTTTGAACTAAGACACCAAGATAAATTTAATCACGTAAAGCACTCTAAATATATATTCATAAATGATTGACGTATATTCCTGAGCTTCCAAGCTTTCAAATAGTGTATGACATGATTATGCCACACAACCTTATGATACCAAAAATTTACTTAGCAAGTTTGGGGGGAAGGGGGGTATGAAATTATGCGTCCCGTTGGCGGTATTTGTGGAGTAACTGGTTAAGAATGAAGGTAACTTTGGACAACACTCTTAAATTCGCAGATGTGAAAATGGAGGCTATACTGCGTGCTGGGCTGGAGGAAGATGGCCATGCTTCTTGTAGAATGGCAAAAGTGGGTCCCTCCAAACTTCCCTGGAAAGATGATCTACAGAGGCTCAAAGCTGAACTGAAAACTGAGCTGGCAAGAGAGGTCGAAACCCAGGTGAGCAGTCTCTCTCAGTCTCTCCTGTGGGGCATAAGGGATGAGATCCTGAAAGTGAGATTTGAGTCACAGTCCACCCTTCCAGTCCCACAAAGATCTTAAAGTTATTCCCCAAGCCCTATGCACCAGAGGATGGGATCCCACGCAAGACCCCGTGAGAATGATGAACAAGGACGCCCCATCTGTTACAACTTTAGACTCCCTGGCCACATTGCTCGACAATGCCCCCAACTGAACCCCCAGGCCCCTTTAGCTTGCCCTGCTGTTGTGGATGAAACAGTGGGCCAACTAGTACATGGTCCACATGGGTTTGTAGGCTATGCACACCTGGCCAGCCGGCGCCCTGTGACTGTACCTGGTAACCGGGAGCTGCTTTTGAATTGTCGAGCCAGGAGTGGGCCTTGTGGCTGAAGTTATGAAGCCCTAGTGGAGCCCCTACCCACGAAAGATGGACTCCTGGTGGTCCGTACCCTGGTGATGGTCAAAAGCGGACGGATGCAGGTGCGTGTACGCAACATCAGTAACTCTCCACTGGTGGTCTACCCATACCAAAGACTCGTGTGAAGTGTTTGAGGATGGCCCAGAGCTGCAGCTGGTTCAGGAAGATATATTAGAGGCCCAAATTGAAATGAATGCTATACAAAAACCCCTCCCTGTCAAAAATAAAAAAAACTTTGAAACTTTGAAAAAAAAAAGTGATTCAGTAGGAATCCTGAATGATGACCCGGCACTGTGGCCAAAAGAGCTCAATGACATTGTTGGAAAAGGACCGGTTCAGATTAAGATGGAATTCCCAAAAAATTAAGACGGACGGAGATTTACATGTAGTAACTACTCCATGGTAATGAATAACAGAGAGAAAATTAACAGGTCCAGGCTTGTGTACAGTCAATCAAGCGACTCTGTTGTATGCTTTTGTTGTCGACTGTTTGGATATGGAACGACACAGTTGAGTTCCAATGGTTTTAGTAATTGGAAAAATCTCCAGGTCCAATTTAACCCTCTAACCGCCCATGTCGCAATATTGCGACAAGCGTCATTACTGAATAAAACAGACGATAGACGCGAGTAAAGTGTAAAATCTCATTTGTACTCTTGACCACTAGTTGGCAGACACCCAGAGCTTCGATTCAAGCTCAACCTTTTTTTCAAAGTTTTCAGGAAGAACGCGAAAAACACGCGAGAAACACACGAAGAAGACGTGCATTTCCTCCATAACGCGGAAGCGATGCGGGCCATAGTTTTGCACAAATTGAAGCAGAAATACACAAAATGTTGGAAAAAAAATTCACGTGTGATGAAGTCTTGGATCTGTTATTCACCTATTCTGATTCTGAAGGAGAATATCTGCCTTTTGGAGAATATGATCGATCGTCTATTGACTGATAGTCACGTTGCGTCTGTGAATGGAGGTGCGTCTTTGCGACAGTGTCCACTAAGCATACCATGCTTATTTCGACCCTCTGCCCAACATAGCTGGAGGTGCCAGTGGCAATTGTGATGATCGTGTCCGTAATGGACGTGGTATAGACAGCAGGGGTTGTAAAAATAGGGCTCTGAAGAACTCCAAAGTCACCAGCGATATGGAACTGATTTGACCAGGCTACTTTATTGTATAGTAGCATAGGGTTTGTGATTATAGTAATAGTTTACATGTGACTGTTTTCCTGTTCATTTGTTATGTCGCTGAAATGAAAAAAAAAAAGAAAGTAAAACTCCTCAAATATGTTCAACATCTAGTATTTACTGAAATGTGCATAATTCACGGTGGTTACCATCCAGTGACGTCGTAATATGCAAATTAGATGAGTAAATTTACCCCCTTCATAAACTTGTTCATACTCAATGAATTTCACATTTACAGTAGGACTTTATCTCTGACCACTTGCAAGCCATGGCCTTTTGAAATTTTGATCCAAAAATCCAATTTATTTTTTTTAAACCCTGGCGGCTAAAGGGTTAAACAGCATGAGAGGTCCACTGAACATATCACAAACATGGATACCTGGCACACACTGAATCATAGACTTCGTACAAGCATGGTCATTGATCAGGTGAGCCAAGATTTCATAATTGCTGAAGTTACTCGATGGAAAGAAATTTTGAGAAGGTTACTCGGTTTTATGTACCATCTTGCAGAGCGTAACCATTTCGAGGACACAGAGAAAAAATATTTGAACATGGTAATGGCAATTTCCTGGGGCAACTTGAATTGATGGCCCTGTTTAACATCACTGGTTGTCACAGGCAGGTCCCTCCATACCTCATCAGATGAAATACAGTGGGCATCGCTTTCAAATGACCACTTCATTCGCGCATTACGCGGCGTGAAGCTGCGAGAAGCTTTAGTACCACTTTCAGCCACTGTGCGTCGCTCTGCCACTGTACATCGCTCTGCCTGCCGTCCCTTACATAATTGTTGCCGAGAGTAATCCCAGCCTACGAATTCAATAACAAAATAAATCATGCATAATTAAACATTACCTCGATTTAGGCTACTTGGGTATGGCTTAAGGCTTGACTACACGAAAATCGAAATCGAAATTTGCCGTCTACATTATTGTCAGTGTTGGGGTTAACGCAACTACGCAAATCAAAACAGTGGTGTGATAATTGAGCCAGTAGAGAAATAACTGTTCAGAATTAATCTGTAGCCTTGGGTAGGCTTCTGCAGAAAACAATGTTGTTGCCGATTTAATACTATCTGGCGACGTTTTTAACAGGCTACGCAATAGAGGCTTAGACAACTATGACCCACGTTTTGGTTTCGTAAATTAATTTGCCCTACTTCTTGACTGCAATGTAGTCAATTGACTGCTTGACATGTCATTTTTATTTTTCTGTAAACAATTACATCTGCTTTATGCCGCAGAATTACATTCATATTTGGCTGACTGCAGACGCGCCACTTCCCTCCCCATATTCCAATATTAAGACAGTATAAAGTGCTTTTTGTATAGGCTACTATCATAAAAAAAATAGTTAAAACGAATAGCTATTTGCAATTTGACAAAACACTGGTCCTCATTTTGCGAATGCGAGGACGATATGAGCCTGTTGCATTTAGTTAGATGTCCGAGTCACACATAATGTTTGAAAACCACTGGCTCGTAATCACAATAATTTAACACACGACAGTTGGATAACCTACTTCATCATGTCCTACATTTTTGTGAGTAGCATAGAGATCGTTAAAAACAATAAAGTATGGCTCTCCGTTTGGGACATCGAAAACTTTTTTTAATTTTTAATAGACTACCGTCGAAGATGCTGACTTGCAAAAGCCTCGGGATAACACGTTATCTCCACTATCATCAGTCATGCCCCTTGATCAAAGTGGGGAATGAAATAAAAGTTTGATAACCACTGGCTTAACAAGTTACCTGCAGTCCAGAACACAGAATCTATTGCAATATTCTGATGATCGGCGATGATATCGGCAAATGTTTGTTTTCCAAAGTAAGAATTTCACTTCACCATGCACCTTCGACAATACCTGGCCTACCTGGTATCATTACAAACATTATTCTGTGTCCTAAAACTGGCATATTTTATGGCATTGTGTCATGTAAGTTCGTTGCAAAATCTAGAGAAATGTGTGAGGTGGTCAGCGGGGGACAATTGAGACACACATTGGATTGTGTTATTACTTGAACATTCCACACTATCCACAGCTGTGGTAGGCCTATCAGGGGCAGGAGGATTACTGTCAGCGCAGGCTTTATCTAAAATTCTTCAACAGAAGGCCACGAATGTTGTCTTGTTTGTGGAGCGCTTTGCTTCGCTTCTGTAATTTCGGCTTCATTGAAAATGAGGGCTTCCCTCAATGACCCTCCGAGAATAAATAAAGGTTGAATGGATGAATGAATGCAGGCTTGCCCAAAATAAAGGCATGTGGTTTGCGCAGCCTACAGTAAATAACAGACCCGCCAGAATGTGCGTTATGATGCTTTTTTACGAGCAAGATGTTTTTGGTACCCTACGCACACTGCATGTTCTTAAATAACAATGATCATCAGTAATATTCGACCATTAATTTGGGTAAATGGGCAAGCGTGACCACCTTGATTGGCTGATTGGCTGATGATTGTAACGCGGGCATGATTCCAAACACCTCCCTTAAGATGATGAGTGACAGGTCTCAGAATGCGTGCGCTACACAAGGACGGAAGATGATGAATAACTGGGGCCGTAGGCTATTCACAAAGGCTTTTATCTTACTACTAGGAGTAGGCTACTCCTAAATCGCACTTAAAGATTTTAGATTGGAGTTTTCTCTTAAAAGTTATTCACAAAGCCTTTCAGACAACTCCTAAACTAGGAGTGAGTCTTCGTGGCTATGGATGACGTCATTACTCATGCACGAGCTTGACTGAAGTGACCACCTTGATTGGCTGACGATTGTAACGCGGGAATTCCAAACACCTCTCTTCCGATGATGACTGACAGGTGACAGGTCGGAGAATGCGTGCGCTACACAAGTAGTGTGAAGGACGGAAGATGATTAATAACTGAATAAAAAGGCCTAGCCTAAATGAATAAAGAGTAAGGCAAAACAAATAGCTTAGTAGCCTAATGAAACATAGGCCTATGGATTGATGCAGTAGCCTACCTTTGCAACATTTATTAAATTAATCTGTCACCATATCCCTAGGCTACGTTTGCAAAGAGGAGAACATTTTAATTTGATTCACAATGAAACGTTACATTTCATTTCCATGTTAACAATGAGTAGTTTGTGTTGTTGTTGGTGGCGTTATTGCATCCCTTTTATGAATGCAAAATTGTTCCCTCGCAATTGGAAGCTCCTGTTGCGCATAGGCTATTTCAAAACATCGCAACGTAAAATGCCACAAAAAAGCTGTTTATGAATAGGTCTTAGTGAGTTAGGAGTCCTCTCGACTTAAGCTGTCCCAGACTTAGGTGCTACTTTTAGGTCTAAAATGCTTCGTGAATTACTTTTTGTGAAAAAATTAGGAGTCCTAAAGTTAGGAGTGACACGCCCATTATTTTTAGGAGTTGCTCCTAAATTCGCCAGTTAGGAGCTACTTTTAGCCTTAAAATTCTTTGTGAATATGGCCCCTGAATAAAAAGGCCTAGCCTAAATGAATCAAGGCAAAACAAATAGCCTAGTAGCCCAATGAAACATACGGATTGATGTAGTATCTTGTAACATTATTAAATTATTCTGTTACTATGCCTACGTTTGCAAAAGAGAACATTTTAATTTGATTCACAATAATGTTACATTTAATTTACATGTTGACAATGACTAGCCTAGTTTTGGTTGTTGTTGGCGGCGTTATTGCATGTTAGTTATGCCTACAATGCAAAATTGCTTCCTCGCGATTGGAAGCTCCTGTAGCTGCATAGGATTTCAAAACCGCAGGTTTGTGAATAGGTCTGTGAGTAAGGAGTCCTCTTGACTTCTTTTAAGCTGTCAGAGGTGGGAAGGTGTGATTTTTTGGGGGAAGGGCCGGATTAACTGGGCACAATTGTCTGATGGCCCCCCTTCCCCCCAGCCAACGTGAATCGGGTGGTTAGTTAATAGGCCTATCGTGAAGATTTTTCCTGCCATCTAAGGCACGAGCGCATCTGTGAGGCCAAGCCTCACCAAGTAGCTCGTTTGTTTACAACTAACATTCCATTTAATTAAACTGCTTTATAGGCTATGCCGAAATAGTTTTCAACATTTTGAATATTAGTGTCGGGTGAATTGAAATGTTCTCAAAGTAGCCTTATGGCTGAAAGCTGCTTGGGACCCCCCCCCCCCCCCCCCTTCCTGCACTCATTGTTTCAAAAGGAGTAATTTTGGCTTTGTCAGAACTGAAGAGCTGTGGACGGCACGGCACGGTATGCCCAATGAAAATAAATTAACGCAACGCAACACAACACAACACAGACCCCGCTTCTCTCGCGTCAGTCACTGACATGAACGAAACACAGAACCCGCTTCTCTCACGGCAGTCACTGACAGTAACCTAGAATAAATGCATGGGGAAAAACACTTACCCATGACAAAGACATCGTAAAACACTGAAAGTTAATATTTTGTCACTAGCAACATTCATCTGTCCTTTGTCAAATGTATTATGTTCCAAGTACCCTATGCGTAATTCTGGTTCATAAAGTTGAACAAATACATTTGCTTATTTCACAGAAAAATATAAATAGCCAGTCTACAGTGCAGAGTTGGTAAGTTATGGTAGGCCAACTTGCAGTGAACATACAAAGAGGGAAAATTATTTCTCTTGCAGCTGAGTAGCCTCAGGTGCGCACGTAGACATAAGGCCGAACATGCAAGCGCCAATGAATCGTGCTCTCACGGCAATCGCGCCGTTAAACTTAAATAGGTTAACATCACTCTAAGTTCGCCTTCAAGCAAGGAAAACGATGATTTGAAGACATCTGTTTCGTTGGAAGGGCAATGGGTAGCAACAGGGCAACACAGAGACAGGCCCGATGGCAGGGCTGTTATGAGAGTATTAAAATATAGGATATTCTACGGGAAAACATTAAAACGGCAAGACAGCGGGGAAAGTTAAAATACGTGATAAACACGGAAAAAGTTGGCATGCATTGTTTCGGTCCCCGTGCACAGGGATTATTTGTCATACTATTAATCACATATGATTATTTGTGAAATTGTGCAAACAGGCGCAACACATTTGAAAAGGAAGGACTGGTAGCATGCAAGCTCACGGGAAAGATTGATTTAAGAATGTTATCACAAAGTGTGTGGTTGTGGCGCGGGCGGAAGACAATTGGCAGGGGAGGGTCATGTCTTTTTTTAACAATTCTGTCGGAGGGTCATTGAACAATTTCTAGCAGGCAAGAGAGGGTCATGCAACTTCCAACTGAAGCACTCAAAATTCCTCCGGTGGCCCCTTCAATAAATAACGATCAGTCCCTAGATTGCTGCTGGGCTATATGTCTTGGTTCTGTTAACAACTTATTGTCAAACGCATAGCCTATCTCGCGGTTGCATCCATTACAAACAAACATGCAATGTGAACGTCTGGGATTGGGGAGAGCACTAAATGCTCTTCTGAATAAGCACGAAGTCAAACCTTTAAATGAAAAACACTCTTTAATAATCCAAAAAAATAAACCGCTAATGAAGTAAACTTGTGACCATCAAAAATCGTTTATCGCTCGTAACTCCGTGATACCAGGACGTAACAGGAAGGCATTTGGCTGAGCAACGGAGGTTAATATGCTCCATGTTTTGTCCAAATGATGACTGTCTATCATCGTTGCACTCGGAGAAAACGAATGTTTCATTCGTCCCCGTTTCAATCGTCCCGGTTGTACCTACTCAAAACGCAGATAGAACCTTATTATTCTAAGGTAGCGAAATAGCATTCAGCATGATTCATGCCCAATTAATTCCCCCTGTTAAAGTGTTCGCCTTTGTAGTTTGGTTTCGTGATAGCCTATGATAAATGGCTTATGGCCAAATATGTGAAAACGTTAAAATACAGTAGGCGATAAACCCGGAAAAAGTTGACAGTGATTTTTTCATAATCACTTTGGAGGGTCATAGAAAAATGTATTGCTGGCGAGGGAGGGTCACGTCTTTTTGGACTAATGCTCCCCAAACTCCTCTGGTAGCCCCTTAAATAAATAACGAACAGTCCCTAATGAAGTAAACTTGTGACCATCAAAAATCGTTTATCGCCTGTAGGCCTAACTCCGTGATAACAGGACGTAACAGGAAGGCATTTGGCTGAGCAACGGAGGTTAATACTCTATATTTTGTCCAAATGATGTCTGTCTATCATCGTTGCACTCGGAGAAAACCAGAATGTTTCATTTGTCCTGCGTCTCTACGGCTGCAAACGGGATTCACTCGCAGTTAACCAAATATTTCTTTATTAGGGCAGGCATATTTCTGGCTATTACATTATTTCTAAACCAGTCTGCTAAAGTCTGTAGTGAAGTCTGTGTAGGGTTTTCCAGGCTCCATTTCTTTTTACGAGACACCCTGCTCACTTGAGCCATCTACCGGTTGTTTGGGTTGTTGCAGCGTCTCACTGGAAAAATACAAATTAAAGTCGCGTGATACCGCGTGATCCCACGCGCGGACCGCGAGTGAAGCTGGCCAATTTGAAGCACTGCCCACTGTATATATTTTTTTAGGTGCCTCAATATACGTGTCCTGTGTGCCCTACCCTCGACTGAGGATGTTTTGGGCTGATGGCTTCAGGATCCCAGCTATAGCTGACAAGATAAAGAGGGACAGGTTTTGAAAACTCAGGCAGGGCCTCAAAGTCATGGTAGATGGAGACATAACAGAGGACCAGAGGCGAGCAGACCGGTTCTGGAAGGTCAGGCCTTTCATGGAAAGAGTCAGAAGAGGCTGCTTGCTCCAGGCATGTCCAGAACATGTCTCCATTGACAAACAAATGGTTCCTTTCACTGGTGCCTGTCCATTTCGGCAGTATGTGCCACTGAAACCAAATCCTGTTGAGATGAAAAATTTTGTCCTGGCAACAACTGACGGGATTGTTTTAGATTTTGAGATGTACCGGGGGAAAAGATGCTTTATGTGCCCAGGTTGATGACGATGCACACAGACTGGGTTTGGGAGGCCTAGTTATTATGCGGCTGGCAGGCAATCTCCCAGGCACCAAAGTCTACCGTGACAGGTTTTTCACATCTCTTAAATCCATAGATGCCATACTGCAAAAAGAAGTGTATCTCACTGGGACTGTGCAGAGAAACAGAATCAGAGATGCAATGAGCAAGTTACCAAATGACAAGGTTTTGAAAAAGCGTGGGAGGGGATCTGTAGCATCTGTAGTTAGGGGAGATGGGAAGGTGTCCGTCATGAACTGGTATGACAACAAGCTAGTGCTCATGCTCTCCACTGTTCACGCAGAGGCTCCAGAGGACATCTGCCAGAGAGAGAGTGCAAAACATCAAAGAGGTATGTTGCCTTCAGCCGCCCAAGCATTGTGCAGGGTGGGGTGGACTTAGCAGATCGGATGATGAGCTTCTACAGGATGAGTGTCCGCACCAAACAATGGATACTGAGGATGCTGATGCATCTCACTGACTTGGTTCTGATCAACAACTGGCTCCTGTATCGCAAAGACCATGTCTTCTCTGGGACACCAAAGAGAGATATTATGCAGTTCCTTCCATTTAGAATGACCGTGGCTCAGGTTTTCCTGAAGAAGAGCTCTGATTACCACCTTTTCAATGAGCCTATGCCATTCCAGCAGCAAGGAAGACGCGTAACACCAATTCCCCACGTGTCTATTCGCACCATGGCTGCCCAGCATCTGGTCATCCTGATGGTCATCCTGCAAAATCCAATGCGCTGTAGAGTAGTGGGCTGCTCTGGAAAGTCCAGTGTACGCTGCATGACATGCAACGCATTCCTGTGTTTGCAAACAGAGCGGAACTGCTTTGCTGCATTTCATTGTGGATAGACTTCTTTTCACATGGGTGTGACCCACACACACAACTAACACTACTAATGAACACTAAACAAACTTAACCAAATTAAATAGAACAGGTCATTTCTGTTCAATAAAACCAAACTGACTAAATGAAGATAATTTTAAATCAGAAACCAAACCTATAAAAGAAATTAACCTTTTATAAAATTATAATCTCTCTCTGTTGTTTTTATTGGGTTTGTCTTAAATCTGTGTTTGGTGTAATCTCTCTCTAATGCACACAGACATCAATTGCATTGTTTTTAATAGTTTGTGTTATTGAATCTGTGTTTTCTGAATAGTTGAATCTCTGGCACTTGTAATACACACATGAATATGCACATTCTCTCGCTCACTCTTTCTTTCCCTCTTTCTCTATCACACATACATGCACACAGAAACGTTTTAATGCTCATTGTTCGTTACTTGAATTGGCACTGAAATTTGACTAAAATATACTTGAATGAAATATATACTCACACACCCCCATTCCCTCATGTGTGCGAATGGGAGCACACGTGTGCATACACAAGCAAAAATATCAGAGAGAAATGAAAAATGCATTCAAATTTTTACCCCGGGTCTCAGGAGGTTAAAAGATTTGTACCCGTTGCCTCGGGTTGAGGAAGCCTTAGCCAGCTTAAAGAAGGCCCGCTGGTATTCTACATTAGATCTAGCTGCTGGCTATTGGCAAGTCAAAGTTGATGACAAGGATGTGGAAAAGACAGCTTTCACCACACCGATGGGGTTGTTTGAATTCCAACGCATGCCATTTGGGTTGTGTAACGGACCTGCAACATTCCAGCGTCTGATGGAGAGTTGTTTGGGGGAACACAATTACCAATCGCTGCTTATTTAGATGATGTCATCGTTTTTGCTGCTGATTTAGAAACCCATCTGGAGCGGCTTGATTTTGTCTTTTCTTGTCTCTCCACCCAGGGCCAGACAAATGTAAGCTTCTCAGAAGAAGCGTTCACTACCTGGGACACATAGTGTCTGATGTAGGGATAGCTCCGGACCCAGGTAAAGTGGCAGCAGTTCAACACTGGAAAGTGCCAAAATCCGACAGAGTTGCGAGCCTTCCTAGGCTTGATGGGATATTATCGCAGGTTTGTGGCAGGGTTTTCACGCATAGCTGCCCCTTTACATAGGCTTCTAGGAGGATACCCATTAAAAAAAGCCAAAGCCAGAGGTCCTTGCCCGGTGTGGAATTAGACCAGAGAGTGCAAGTCTGCCTTTGAATCCCTGAAACAGGGTCTGATCCAGGCCCCAATCTTGACTTTCGCTGATTTCACTCTACCCTTCCTGCTTTATACAGACGCAAGCCATCAAGGGCTGGGTGCTGTACTCTCTCAACTTCAGGAAGGCCAAGAAAAAGTCATTGCCTATGCCAGCAGAGACCTCCAAGGTGCCGAGCACAATGATGCCAATTACAGTTCCTTTAAATTGGAACTATTGGCACTTAAGTGGGCCATTATTGAAAAAGTTTCACGAATATCTGCTTGGTTCAGATTTCACAGTGTATACTGACAATAACCCTCTTGCACATCTTTCAACAGCTAGGTTGGGGGCCGTGGAAAAGCAGTGGGTGGCTTGGCTGGCCAGCTATAGGTTCCAGGTCAAACACCACTCAGGCAAATCGAATGTGAATGCTGATGCTCTTTCCCGTTACCCAGTAGGTGCTGCAATGGGGCGGAAAGAGGAGGATTGAGTGGAGATCCCTGGTTTCCAGGATGTGACGGTAGAGGTGGTGCAGGCTTGTCTCTCATGGGTCTGTGAAGTGTTATCGGTGCCTCCACCAGAAAAGCCAGTCAGCCCGAGGATCCGGGATTGGACAGGGCTGGTCATCAGAAAGGTGGGTTTAACTGCAGCAGAAGGACCATGTGATCTTACAGGTGCTGTTCTTTCCGACCAGACGGACACCACTGAGGGCAGCAGACGAGAGAGTGCTCAAGTCCGAAGGCTGTTGAGAGAGATGGCTTGACTGCAGCTGCGTGAGGGAGTCCTGTATTGGCAGATCCAAGACCCTAAGCTTGCGTGCTGTGCTTCTAGCTTGTGCTCCCCCAGACTCAACAGCGAGAGGCTTTTACTAGCTGTCATGAGAAAATGGGTCACTTTGCTGCAGAAAAGACTTTAAAGACTCTGCAGACCAGTTATTACTGGCCCAACATATTTTCAGATGTTCAGAAGTGGTGTTCGGAATGCCAACAGGCCTAACCAAGCACCAAAGTGAAGATACTGTTTACCGCGCTGGAGATACAGTGTTCGGCCTATGTATTCCATGTAATTTAAGCATTTCTGTCACACACATTAACTTCAATAAAGTGTAAAGCAAATTGTTGTAGTGATTGTTTAAGCCTTCTATAACAACAGCATTAAGAATGGCCTGTTCTCGAGGGAAAATGATGGTGGAGATGGAGACGCAAACACCATGATCAAGGTAAGGATGATGAAGACATGAAAAAAGATAGATATAGTATAGATATGCAATCTATTGTCAAATTCAGCATATCCGGTCACCTTGTTAGCTAGCTAGCGATGCAAACAAGTTGGGCTACTTGATAAACAAAACACAACTAAAGAAACATAGTAGATGGCTTGCCAGCTGCAAGACACCATAAATCAAAGTCTGAATACTAGTATGGACTAATTTTCTCGTGCCATAGATGATAGATAGATAGATACTTTATTGATCCCCATGGGGAAATTTCAAGGGTCTCAGTAGCATACAGACATCACACACAACATGCACTTATAGCAGAAATGGTAAACATAAGTATAAGTATAAACATATAACTAAACTCCACTGTACAATAAAGACAATACAAGAGAAGAAAGATAAGAAAACTAACAAAACTAAATACTAAATACACTATATAAATTAAATTAAGAAAGTCCAATGTGCTTGAGGGTGATCAAGCATAAGACGCTTGTAGTGACAGGGCCGGGACTGGTAATGTGCTAAAGGGAGTGAGTGTCATGGTGAAGGTGCAAAAAGTAGTCCAACCATAGTCTTTTAGTTATGTGTGCATGGCAAGGTGCTCAAGAGAGTGAGTGTCATGGTGAAGGTGCAAAAAGTAGTCCAACATTAGTGCAACAGTGCAAGAGTAAGGTCTAGAGACCAGCATAAATAATATGGACAAATAGGAGAGTAAAGTATAATGTAGACAAGGTAGAGTAAAAAACTATTTCAGTGCAAGAACAGGTTGAGGTAATAGGGTTATAGCCATTCATTCATTCAGTATCGTAGCAGAAGCCTGACCGCAGCCATTGATCATGTGTGCTAATATAGCATGAAAAACAGTGTAGCAGTAAAACAGTAGTGAAAAACATTAGGCTGTGTACATTAGTAAAACAGTAGTAAAGCAGTAGTGGGCAGTCAGTACTCAAACATGGAGAGGGTGGAGAGGCAGACAGACTTAGCAGAGAAGTTTATCTCTCCTCTTCCCTTTAGTGAGGCATTGAACAGTTCAATGGCCCTAGGAACAAATGACTTCCTCAGCCTTTCAGTTGTGCATGGCAGTGAGCGAAGTCTCCAGCTGATCAAGCTCTTTTGCTTTTTGATAGTGCTGTAGAGTGGATGACATTCATTGTCCAAGATGTTGATCAGTTTGTTTAGGGTCCTTTTGTCAGATATTGAAGTGATGCACTCCAGTTCAGCTCCCACTACAGAGCCAGCCTTCCTTACCAGCCTGTCAAGTCGCCCAGCATCCTTCTTCTGTGTGCTTCCTCCCCAGCATACCACTGCATAGAAGAGGGCGCTGGCCACAACAGACTGGTAGAACATCCTGAGGAGCTTGCTGCACACATTGAAGGACCACAGCCTCCTCAGGAAGTACAGCCTGCTCTGTCCTTTCTTGTAGAGTGCATCAGTGTTGGCTGACCAGTCCAGTTTATTGTCCAGGTGGAGACCCAGATACTTGTAGGTGCTTACCACCTCCACATTGACCCCATCAATGGAGACTGGTAGCAGAGCGGGCTTAGACCTGCGGAAATCCACCACCATCTCCTTGGTCTTTGAAGTGTTGAGTTGAAGGTGATTGAGTTTGCACCACTGCACAAAGTCCTCCACCAGGCTCCTGTACTCCTCCTCTTGCTCGTCCCTGATACACCCCACAATTGCAGTATCATCAGAAAACTTCTGCATGTGGCATGACTCGGTGTTGTAGCAGAAGTCAGATGTGTACAGGGTGAACAGGACTGGAGAGAGCACAGTTCCCTGTGGTGCTCCGGTGCTGCTGATCAGTGTCAGAGAAGCAGTTCTTCAGTCTGACGAACTGTGGTCGCTCGGTAAGGTAATCTGTAATCCAGGTTACCAGGTGAGCGTCCACACCCATCTGCAAGAGCTTGTCTCCCAGTCTGAGGGGTTGGATGGTGTTAAAAGCACTTGAGAAATCAAAGAACATGATTCTCACAGCACTTTTCCCCTTGTCTAGGTGAGAATGTGTCCTGTGTAAAAGAAAAGTGATGGCATCGTCCACGCCCACTTTCTCCTGGTATGCAAACTGTAACGGGTCTAGTGCATGGCGTACCTGGGGTCTGAGCATACCTAAGACCAGTCGCTCCATTGTTTTCATTACATGTGATGTTAGAGCGACAGGCCTGAAATCATTAAGCTCACTGGGGTCTGGTTTCTTGGGGACGGGGGTGAGACATGATGTCTTCCAGTGTTGGAACTTGTCCGAGACGTAGACTCCAGTTGAAGATGTGCTTCAGTGGCTCCCCCAGTTCAGCAGCACAGGCCTTGAGCAGCCTTGGACACAGTCTGTCAGGCCCGGCTGCCTTCCGAGGATGAAAGAAGGCATCACTGTGCTGAGTTTGGAGCCTAGCGACTGTAGAGTGATCCATACAGGGTAGAGTTACAGTAGCTGCCTGCTAATAACAGCCCAGTCCACACACTGGCAGAAATCAGTTGGGGACGCCTCACGACACACCTCCCCGGCGAGGAGAAAACATAGCTTACACGAACACAAACCAACCCAGCAGATATAACTTAGATCGCAACTTACCTTTTCTTGAAATCTGGTCAAAATCCATGGCAAACAACATCCACTGAGAAGACAAATCCATTGTCTAAATCCATAAACAGTTATTATCAGTATTAGCCCATTTGCTGGCTTTCAATATATTTTCTAACTAGCCAAACCAAAGTGCCAGAGTTATCGTCTGGAAGTTGCATTCAGTTTTAAGTGTCGCTGTGGGTAGGCCTACTAGTTGCTATCTAAAGCTGAAAAGTGTTGGTTGCAAAATGTTTCACTCCCATACAAACAATTAGCTGCACTATTTCCTTAGGTCGATGTCATTGATCTTATTGGGAATCCACCATGTGACTCCTCCATGGATGGACGTGTTCATATTGGTTCATATATGTGTTGAATCACTATATTTTTCTCAGAGCTAGGAGTAGGCCTACGATTTTGCATGATAGCAAACTGAGTCTTGTAGATTTTAGTTATTAATAGTCTGGGCACACCCTCTGTCCCTGCTCATCACATTTAAATGCCAGAATAGAGCATCACAGTCCCGCCCACAGCCGAAATGCGGTTAGGTGCCGGAAGTAAGATTCCCATTCATTTGTCCCATTGACGTTTTGGAAAAATCCGTATCTAAAGAGTTTTACAGCATGTCTTAGGCTAACCAGCTACGGCATAACTCATAAGCAAACAACATATCATTTTGAGTGAAAAAACAAAGAGAAAATCCAAAAAAAGTCAAAAAGGTACAAGACTGTGTACATATTTTCATTTCCGAGTGAAGGAACTACTCATAAACCACCGCGCCTCACTGAATAATATAAGCAAGGACAAACCGCTGGCACGTTTTGAGGAAATAGTAAAAATAGGTCGATTGTCATTTATTTGGCAATCATTAAATAATTATAATATAACATCGTGTCTATAATTCCTGAAAATATCTAGGTGAAATTCACTAGTTTTATACATTAAAAATTGATTTATATTGGGCAAGCTGTCTGAAAGATCATCTACATTTGAAACCGCGAACGGCGGAGGTGCATACAAAATCTCCCATAACTTGCTTTGCCAGGCTAGCAGCTACAAAGATGGTTCACCAATCAAGGCCATAAAGTAACCACACGAATGAAGTCATATCATATCAATGCTCATGTTCCCGCCATATATACATTGTAACACTGTGATATGTTTTGATAAACCTAACGTTACGTAAGGATGTCAGTCTTGAGAGAGAGAATGGCGGAGCTCAAGAGAAGGGAGTCAGGTACCTGTTCACTTATAATTGATGCTGCACGTCTCAATTTGCTAAATCCTGGCGATGTCAATGCCCTGAACGACGTGATCATGGATTATTTCACATCCAGAGATCCAAGAGATGATGAAGGATCGGATTATAATGAATTTACCGAAGAAGAGGAGTCCGATGAAGGTAAGCTAGCCATACTATTCTTAATGTTAGATACAAGGTGCTTGCTATTTTAAATGACCAGTGTGAGACTTGTTATCAAAAACCTACAAGGTAACGTTACGATTAAAACATCCAGAGACTGCACTAGTAATAAAATAACAATAACATTTTTTACTTATTTATTTTAAAATGTCATCCCCCTCTGGTTATCTCCTTGTGCAATGATAACTGTGATGTAGGTTAGCCTAGTGTTATTCCTTAGAAAGTTCCCTGGAAGATCAGGGTTGTTCGTTCAGAGTAACTTTATCCGTCACCATTTTCCCGTTAGCTGCTATACATTTCTTTTGAATGGCGACACGAAGGCTTAAAACTAAAACTTCAAGTTAAAGCCACAAACTATGGCTGGTTATGCATGTAAATCCAGCTGATGTGAGTTTAAAACGGAGTCTTAACAACGTTAATGTTCGCGATATGCAGACTGTAGCATTAACGTTAGGTTAATACACTTGGTTGCTCCATGCTAGTGACATTCAAGGCTGTGCATTACTTGATGGTGAGCCTGCACGTAACATGTTCATTTTTTTTATTTATTAGTAGGCTACATCTTAAAATAACGTTAACTTTTGGTCGCACCTTGTCAAACAACATAATCTAATCATTAAGATGATGATTGTTTTGAGTAATAATAGTAGTACTACTATAGTAGTAGCCTACACATGTCTTATGGGCATAGGCATATTGCAATTGTGAAATACTTGTGTGATGGATTCTCAATGTTGAATATTAGTAATAATGTAGTTCAGCCTTTTTTATATAATACATGTCTTACAGTTATTCATTCTTCCTCATTTCAGATGATGACCATCCCATATCTATTATTGAAGATGTAGCAGAGAGACTACCACCAGTTCCACATCAAGAAGATAATGGTGATGTGCAAGAGTTTGTATGTGCATGCAAATACATTAACGGTCATCCATGTTCAACACGTTTCATGCAAGAGGAGCTGCAGAAGGAGCTGCTGTAGTTTTCGTAGGAAACAGTCAAAATAACTGTGTGATGTACTCACACAGAGTTACAGAGGCTAGAATATAGTTTTTTCTTTCTGCCGGATTACAAGCATCTCTGAACTGACCACATTTCAGCCCTCTGGGTCACTTGATATCCCTTAGAAACACAGCTGAGCCCTAGCACCAGGTCTTGTGAGGCTGTGTGCAAAAGTAGATCAATATAGAATGAAAATATAAGTACTTTAGACCATTATTTGCCAAGGTATGCTCATGCGTTTTGTAAAATGCCTATGGAAACTCCCCATAGGACTTTTTGTTATCCAAAATGCATACTGACACTCAAATGCTTACTGCACATGAACCCCTTTGTGTAGAAGCATAATCCTGGTCTCAAATTAAAGGTAACACTTTGAGGTTTCTTGTGGACTATTTAGATTGTATGTCAGGCGTTCTGATATAGACTGACTACACAAAGTAATGAAATAATTACAAAAAAGTCTCTATTTTTGCATTTACTTTGTTGGTTCAATGAGTGTGTATAAGATAAACTATACATCTGTACTTTTTTGTATATATACTGCATATTTCAGATATTTTCTGCATATCTATTTTTTTTAATATTTTTCTGGATATTTTTACTGCATGATTTGATGATATACTGAATAATATCAAAACAATAATTACACTGAATATGTGTTGTTACCTCAACTTTTACATTTGAATTCACAATAAGTCATGATATACAGCATATTTCAGATATTTTCTGCATAGTTATACTGCATACTATTTATATGTTCTGCATATTTATACTGCATGATTTGATCATATTCTGCAAAACAATATATATTGAATAGCCTGTGTGTTGTTACTAGTAGGGGGGATTATCAACAAAAAAGGGCCTAATCGTTACGCGGTGGATAGAAGCACCAAAATTGGTACAAACACTCTTTATGATGTATCTCATCATTTGAGAAGGGGTGCCCAAAATTTCTGGTTCATTTAGGTCATTTTTTAAGGGAAAATCCAAGATGGCTGCCTAAAACGACCCAAGGATAATAAAACATTACATAGTTTGGCATCATGGTTTATTCTGCTACTTTATTATTTTACATTTGATATATATAGAGATTGTTAACAAATAATATGTGCAAGATAACCCCTGAAAATAATCTTACATGCCTTTTATACAGCTTTAAAGGGGGGAAAACAGGCTTAAAATGATCAGAATGACATGACTCCCCAAATGAATCCTCATCTGAGAAGTTAATTATTTATGTATGCATAACATAAATATTTTTAAAAACTTTTGGAAGAATCACTTAATAATTTTCAAAAGACAGTTTATTGCTAAAATTTCCACATGATCAGAGATCAAGCCCTAAATAGGGACACAACTCATTGACCAAATGTTATGCCAGTGTTCGCGTTAGCATTAGCAATAAAATGTGACAAATCTGTCCATTTTACAGTAAGTTTGCTATCGGAACGTCACATATTACCGTCACGTATGTCCAACCTCTTACGTGTATCTGCCACTTAATATTCATTTCTATACAAACCAAGGCAGCGGATTCCTAAATGAACGCAAGCACCCACACCATAAGTTTATCTAAATTAGCTATGTACCAAAAAATAGATTTTACCGTGACTAGAAGAGCTGTAAACAGTGTTGTAAGGCTGCGTGTACAAATCCGCACTGATAACTTGCAGCTAGCTCGGCTGGCGGCACTGTTGCTAAAGTACGTTATGAGGTTTGGCACATATACATTCTCACTCAGGATAGGGATCAATAATACTTTCCACTATCCCAAAGATTTAGTATACATCTCTTCTATGATTTATTTCGATTTTATAATGTTGTCAATTACATAATCATTGGAAAAAAACATAGATAATTTATTTCATGTTAGAACTTTTTTCCTTCTTTTTTGAATCAACCTTCCACGCCTCCCCTCAAATTATTTGGCGCCCCCCAGGGGAGGCGCGCCTCACAGTTTGGGAACCTCTGTACTACAGTAACGGTAGCCAGCTAGTATTTAGCTGTGCAGTATGTACATTGAGTAAACCTCATGATACCTTGACGTGCTAGTGAGAGAACTAGCAGCCTGGGCTTTTAGCTCAATTACTAGCACGCTCGCCTCCCGATCCGAGGTGCTAGAGAGCAAATATACATTCAGCCAGCTCAAAAAAAATATATGCTCTGTCTTCCAGAGAAGTATACACTACAATTCCAGCTGTTACTTGTCAACCAAAGGCCATCTTAGTGCCAAAAGTTAACCAAACCGAACTTGGATGGGCAATAACAGAGGAGGAAAAGTGGGGTGAGCATGGAATCAAACTGATGCTTCACTTTAGCCAGAACTGTCTGACCCACCTGCTATAAACTCACTCCTTCCTCTCTTTCATGAAAAAGCTGCCAGCTTTGCTATGGTCAGACATGGCATGAATGTTGTAAAACAATTGACAGAGCACCTAAATTCCGGCCATTGCTGCCATTTACAAAAATGGTTCAGTGGAGTGATTCAGAGATCCAGACTGTTATGGAGAGATGTTTGTGATGCTTGGTGGGTTACACATAGAGATGGCTCTATGGAACACAATCGGATAACTTTTAGATGGAAGTAGTTGAACAAATGTACTATGTTATAATGGGGTGGCTACCTCTGGAACAGCAGACTCCTTCTAAAGGGTGGGCAGCATGGAAACCATTTCCAGAAGTAAAGGATGCCTTCATTGCTATGACAGCAAATCCTTTTCAACTGCTTAGCCAGGAATCAAACATGTTTGCATGCTGGAGAAGTACACTTGTGTTCTTTACGATAAAAAAACGGATCATAAAAGTCAATGATCTCAGGAAGGACTTGTTTTCTCAAATATGTCTCTCAATGGAAAATATTCCTCCCACACAGGCTGCACTGATACACCATTCAAATAGAGCAGTGTACCAAGCTAGCATTTGGTCCAAAGGTCTGCAGGCTACCCAGTCAGTGCCTTCTACTGAAAAATATGGATGGACCAAATTAGATGATTTTTGGACACCTTTATGGACACTTTTACCAGCCAAAGTATGTAGAGAACCTCTTAAATGTGGCAGCAAAGGTGAGCCTCTCTGCTCTCGAAAGTGCCGATGCCAGGATGCTGGGTTGCCTTGCACAGTATTATGCCAATGTGCCAGAGCATGTGAACAGATGCAAATATGCAGTATGTAGAGTAGGACTAATGTAATCTACTGTGGTGTTTTACTGTGTCTTAAGAAGTTGTAGGGGACATGTGTGCTTAATTGTATGTTTTTTATGAGGTCTGCCTGAGGTGCTTGACTGTCTGTGTTTATAGTATCCTTGAGACATAGCCATAGTGTAGCCGTATTGTCTGCTTAAAACAGAGACATATCTATGACACATATACCTAATTTCACGATTTTAGGAGGTTGTTTAGGTGGCCTTTGAAATAGCTGCCAATTATGTGGATAGGCAGTGCAGCCTTTTTTCAATTTCTTTAAAAATTCACTTCCCGTTTGAGATTTCTTGGAGTAATCTTCCAGGATAACGTAGGATCACCCAAGGGACATATATCAAATTTCAGGCTTTTAGGAGGTTGTTTAAGTGGCCTCTGAATCAGCTGTCAATTATATGGGTGGCCATTTTGAATTTCTTCAAAATCTCACTTCCTGTTTGAGATATGTTTGATGTATGATGTCTTAGGGTCACCCAAGGAATATATAAGCTTTTAAGAGGTTGTTTAGGTGGTGTTTGAATCATCTGCCGATTTTTTTGGGCACCCCTTCTAGGATGTCTTAGGATCACCCAAGGAGCATACATACCAAATTTCAAGCTTTTAAGAGGTTGTTTAGGTAGTGTTTGAATCAGCTGCCAATTCTGTGGCGGGGAGTGCGCCATTTTTCAATTTATTTAAAAACTCACTTCCTGTTTGAGATTTTTTTGGGCACCCCTTCTAGGATGTCTTAGGATCACCCAAGGAACATACATACCAAATTTCAAGCTTTTAAGAGGTTGTTTAGGTGATGTTTACATCAGCTACCAATTTTGTGGCGGGGAGCACAGCATTTTTCAATTTCTTTACAAACTCACTTCCTGTTTGAGATATTTTTGGGCACCCCTTCTAGGATGACTTATGATCACCCAAGGAACATACATACCAAATTTCAAGCTTTTAAGAGGTTGTTTAGGTAGTGTATGAATCAGCTGCCAATTTTGTGGCGGGGAGTGCGGCATTTTTCAATTTCTTTAAAAACTCACTTCCTGTTTGAGATATTTTTGGGCACCCATTCTAGGATGTCTTAGGATCATCCAAGGAACAAACATACCAAATTTCAAGCTTTTAAGAGGTTGTTTAGGTAGTGTATGAATCAGCTACCAATTTTGTGGCGGGGAGCATGCCATTTTTCAATTTCTTTAAAAACTCACTTCCTGTTTGAGATATTTTTGGGCACCCCTTCTAGGATGTCCTAGGATCACCCAATGAACATACATACCAAATTTCAAGCTTTTTAGAGGTTGTTTAGGTAGTGTTTGAATCAGCTGCCAATTTTGTGGCGGGGAGTGCGGCATTTTTCAATTTCTTTAAAAACTCACTTCCTGTTTGAGATATTTTTGGGCACCCCTTCTAGGATGTCTTAGGATCATCCAAGGAACATGTATACCAAATTTCAAGGTTTTAGGAGGTTGTGAAGGTGGCTTTTGAATCAGCTGTCATTTGTATGGGCGGCCATTTTGAATTTCTTCAAAATCTCACTTCCTGTTTGAGATATTTTTGGGCACCCCTTCTAGGATGCCTTAGAATCACCCAAGGAACATATCTACCAAATTTCATGCTTCTATCCACCGCGTAACGATTTTTCACATAATCTCCCCTACTATACCTCAACTTTTCCATTTTGAATTCACAATAAGTCATGATAAACTGCATATTTCAGATATTTTCTATAGTTATACTGTATATTCTTTATATTTGCTGCATATTTATACTGCATGATTACTAGCATTGGCTAATACATATATAATGTACAGTAACTTATAAAGAGAAAGACACAAAAAAGAAGAGGAAAAGTTACGTAAAACAAATTCAATTCATTGAATGTTGAATGAATAAATACATTCTTGATTTTCATCTAATTAATGAGTATTGTGTGTTTGCTTAGTGCCAAAGTAAGACTTTTTTTTATCTTTTACAACATATACAGTGACTAAAATAAGTGTGTGCCATAATAGAGTAATTAACATTTAACATGTGGCATTTGATTGTGGTGATTCTATTTAGAATGTCTATCTTTAAACCTGTTTTTCTCAAAATTCCGTTTCATAAAACCATGTTAATAAGCTGACTTCAGATAATGATAACATTTGTTACAGACATGCTAGGAAAAAAAGGAAAACAAAATTTGAAAAGAGATTGAAAACAGCTTTATGGTGGTATCAGAATCTTAAGTTGGTCAAATTTCACCATGTGATGGGTTTTCCCAGATCGCATCACATATAAGTATATATACTCTTTTGATCCCGTGAGGGAAATTTGGTCTCTGCATTTATCCCAATCCGTGAATTAGTGAAACACACACAGCACACAGTGAGCACACAGTGAGCTGCCTGCAACAACAGCGGCGCTCGGGGAGCAGTGAGGGGTTAGGTTAGGGTGACCAGATTTGTCGGAACTAAAACCGGGACACTTAGTGCGTGACCGCGTTTAACGTGAAGACAGATATTTTTTCCTTAAGCCCAAAAGGTATAGGAGGTTCGGGGGTATCACCCCAGAGAAAATTTATGAAATATTGTACGTAAACACACAAGTTCTGCGCACTTTCAGTCAGAGAAAAAGGTTCTGTACTGTATGCCTAACGAGTGCCAGACATGCATGAAAACATTTAACTCACAGTAATTTTGAGAATGATGACTTTCTCTTCAACATTGTTGTAGCATAGCCTAGCCGTTGAAACGAGGCAGATATGAAGAGGCATGCAGCAATGTTTACGGATACATTGTAACATTGGTTGCAAAGATTATGCAGACTGCTACGATTGACTGACACACGCACGCACGCACACATTATCGAAATCATACGGCGCTAGTCTTTCATGGGTTTAGTCAATGATCGGGCTATAATAAGACCATGCCGGCTATGTAATCTCTGAAAAACCGGGACACTTTAATAGTGGTTGGTGTAAACCGGGACATTTTAGCGTCCCGACAGGCTTTTGTCGGGACTCGGGACACGCATCTCAAAATCGGGACTGTCCCAGTTAAACCGGGACGTCTGGTCACTAGGTTAGGTGCCTTGCTCAAGGGCGCTTCAGCCGTTCCTACTGGTCGGGGTTCGAACCGGCAACCCTCCGGTTACAAGTCCGAAGCGCTAACCAGTAGGCCACGGCTGCCCGAATATACAGCATGAATGAGAGTGGCGTTGGTAAAGGGTATAATCACAGAATATGTAATGTCCTGGGATATTTCCACTCATGATGTGTCTCCCATCCGAGATTGCTATCTGAGACTGTAGGGAAGCTGTACCAACCATCATAGAAAGATATGG
The DNA here is from genome assembly GCF_018492685.1 of Alosa sapidissima. NCBI lineage: Eukaryota > Metazoa > Chordata > Actinopteri > Clupeiformes > Clupeidae > Alosa > Alosa sapidissima. The sequence continues at coordinate 5,203,779 of NC_055959.1, read as the reverse complement.
TTGGAAAGGTATATTTTCAGTTCACTTTGTGTCCCCAGTAGGGCTGTCACTTTACGTTCGAAAATCGATTGCACAATCAATTGGACCAACCAACACAAGTTTCGAAAACTAAAATAGGGAATCGATTGTATGTACACTATTAATTTAAAACAAATTAAACAAATAAAAAAATCGAGATGTAACAAAACTTACAAACAAGCAGAAAAATAACAAAGAATTCCGAAGTGCAGTAAGCATTGCGAAAGCTAAAAAGAAAATTCCCACCAATTTTACGCACCGGAAACAGCTGTTTCAATCGGCTGCTGGTGTTTTGCCAAAAAATTGAGGACAACGCGATCAACCTGTGCGACATGAGAGAGACGAGTGATAGGCCCTAATAACTTGAGGAGTTCGATATGGAAGCACTTCGGGGTTTGACAAACTATGGAGAAGGACAAAGCGGTATGCAAACTGTGCAGTCGCGAGTTCTATGTAAGCGAAATTTGTTTGACATTTCTAATTGTAAACGCAGCCACGTTGAAGCCTGCAGTAATGCTTTTCACTGATGTTATGGCAGTCCACTCTGCTTATTGTTTTCCAGAAAGTTGCACTCCTGTTTGTCATTGTGCACGAAACTTCACGCCAAGAAATCATCAGAAATATTGCTGGCTTGTGCGTCTTCAAGCGCCCCCTTTACGTTCGTCCTGATGCCTGTTAGTTGTTCGTGGATTGGCCTATATTTGGCGTTGAAAATTGAAATGTCTTTAGACATGAAAAATCGATTTTACAATCGATTCAATGAACAATAATGTCTCAAGAATCAAACAGGATTTTTTCACAAAAGTGACAGCCCTAGTCCCCAGTAGCTTGAAGCTAATTTCTTGTCATTCAAAAGATCAAAACTACTTGAACAAATCTATAAATTCTCAAAAACAAAAGGTTATGTTATGCATTAACAAAAAAGTTAAATTCATAAGTAAACATTCATTTTTGATTACTTTTGGTCTGTGATGAAGCATCAACATCAACATTTGTCAGTGAAACATACTACGGTTGGGCTTGGGGCGTCTGGGTCCCAGGTCTTCTGGTCCATCCTCTGATGTCCTTGATGTAGCTTTCAAGTGTTGCCTCTCTCTAATATGTAAAACAAAAAAAGGGTTTTCAGTGCTCAAATATACTACATGACCATACATGGTCCTTTTCAATACAATTCAACTTTTACATTTCCATAATTTAACATGGGTGTGAATGGTTTTGCAAGAATGTCAGTGCACAAAGCATGACAAAGTTGTTTGATAGTGCACAAAAACAAAACACATTATTTGCAATACCATTTCCATGAAATTAAGGGGGACCGCCATCAATTCCGACATACCCCCACTCCGACATTGACTTCTAATTGACCAAGCCCCGCCCCTTTTTACTATGTCACAATGAAATTATACTGAGTCTGTACGAACCTCGGACAACTTTCTACCTTCTAGTTTCATCAAATCTAAAATTCTCTTCAATCAGCAATGGTTAAGAGATGTGTTTTGGGGACGTGTAAAAGCGATTCTTGATACCCTGACCACGCCAAAGGAGTGACATTCATTCCTTTTCCAAAACAACAAAACTTCAAATTTGTAAACTATGGATAAAGTTGTGTGGGACATTGAAATCATTTCGAAGGACACCTACATCTGTTCAAAGGTAAGAGATAAACCTACTACATTTACATGTCATAAAATATATTGTTTCTGCTACGATATACATTGGTCTTATTGTTACAACTAAGTTTTCGTTGTTATAGTTGTAGAAGTTTTCACAAAGTCTTCAAACACTTTCTAACATTCCTAACATTGTAGCCTCTGACGTCGCAAAACTAACGTTAGCAAACTAGCTAGCTAGGTCGAGAGTAGTGTGAGAATAAAGTCTCTGCCTTAACGTGACTTCATAAACTTCAGGTGTTTTGGAAAATCAGGCTGCTGACATCAACAACACAACGGAAGAATAATTAGCCATAAAGGAAAACACTGTTCTCTGATCTGTTGAAGAGCTTACACTGGGAGGTAAAATCGTAATGTAACATTTTATTTTATTCTAGCATTTTGTGGATGAAGGCCCTACCCTACACCTACCTTTCCTAATCTACGAGATGCACTGAATCCCAGCAAGCCCCCTAAGCCATGCAGATCTCCGCCATCCGAAAGGCAAGTAAAATAGACATCAAAAATGATTTACCTATCTATTAGTTAAGATGACATTAGTAGTCAACTGATATTATACACTCACTGATATTATACACTGACACTCACAAATTTTACATTTGTTATGTGTTTGTAGACAAGAAAGGAGAAAGGAAGACCCAGGAGTACAAAACAAAGGTGAGTTTATTGCTAAAATCACAGCAGCAATAACAAATAAAGAGATTAGGTCATATTTTAAAATGAAATGCCTTCAACTATTTACATTTTACACAAACACATTACCACCATGTTTGCTGTGAAACTGGCTGAGCTGTACAATCATTTCATTAATGAAGTCATCATCTCGATGTACTCTAGTCACACTCGTTTCTTTTCTGGTATAAACAACTAGATCACAAAAGTTGAGACCAGACATCAGAAGTTGGCCCTGTATTTGGTAAGAAGTGTTGTGATTTTCAGATACACTGATTCTCCCTTTCTCATCAGATGAAAATTGTTAAAAGTGGATGCTGCCTCCATCACAGTCATGTCTCTAGCACTATATGGACACTTTATTTCAAGCAGTCCACTCTGCTCTTTGTCAGAAACTATGCCATCTGGTGTGGCTCCTAGAAAGGGGAGGCTAGGCTGGAGTAGAATACAAACAATATGATATATTCATGTTAGCCTGTTGTTTTTGTTTGTTTGTTGTTGTTTTTAAGAATGTACTGTAACAATATCCACACAGCCTACTGAGATCAAAATAAAGGTGAGGATAACTCCTGTTTCTAGTGTGTGACTGAGTACATACCTGTTATCAGTGATATCTTGGTATCCTCCTCCGGTCAGGTTTGGCCTTTGCTGCCACTATGCTGGATACTGGTTTGGGGCACCACTTTCTTGCCCCTGGTTTGTGCCACTCCTGAGGCAGACTGATTGATGCCACCTTTTCAGTTGTACCCTAAACCTGTTTTGCTCTCCAAAAATCTAAAGTGAATATGAGTCCCACTACATTGGAGCAATATCCAGAAGTTCTGCAGTAGAGAGGGAGAGGACAGATTAATAACAAATAATAAACGCAGAGTAACCTACATTCAGCTACTTGCACCACGGAGATCTGTTAGTTTAGCCTACTATAACATAACTAACAAACTAAATAGACCCAACTGGATACTAAACATCGTATTTCAATCGCGTATTCAGCTACACATTAACATTACGATTATGTTATTAAGTTGCCCTTCACTGTCAAACAAGCCTAGCTGCTAGATGCTAACTAGCTGCATAGTTGTTGATAACGTTAGCATAATATTTAGTTAAGTCTAAAACGTTTAATTTATCTAATCAGGAATTACACAAGATGGTTCAACTCAGCACAGAAGAGAAAACTACACCTACCCGGCAGTGCAGGAACAATGTTGATTAATAAATCTGTCACGGTCAGTCTCCACGCAAATGTTGTGGGGCTTCTCATTTTTCTTTTGAGACCGGAATGATTTACCAGTCTCAATGATTTACCGGTTTATGTTTCCGCCTCGTTGATAAAAGCGGATATCATGGATATACCCTTCCATTGCATACTGAAGGCCTTTCTGTCGGGTTCTTGAAGCAATATAACTTGATGCCCAGAAATTATCCAACACACAGTGGTACTTGGCTGAATGGCATTGGTGTCCCCAAGTTGAACACGCGTTCCCCCACACTTTCCCGTCCAAACTTGTCCGAGGTAGCAACAGTAACTACGGGACTGACAATGGGAGGCGGGGCTTGGGATCGGTCAATTGTCGGAGTGGCGGCACTTCCATTGTTTTCAAACGTCCCACCACTCCGACAATTTTTGTTTCCATTGTTGGAGTGGCTGTACTTTTTTTTAAAGGTCCTGCCATTCCGACATGAGGTCATTAATGTAAATTTCATTACTATTATCATTGTACTTAGTTTTTCTTAGTTTCATGCGCTTTAGTGTCCTACACTGACATTCGTCATTGGGGATAGTCGCCGACCCTCATTCGCTGTGGATCTTTGGCCCAAGACATAAGGCCCTTCTCCAGTCTCTGCCCACTGACCCAATTCACGCTTGGACATTTCGATACTATTCCTAAATGTTGGGACTAATGGACACTGAACTCTGGGGGTTATTTGAGCAATTCATTATGAAGTGGTTTACTGTAAAAGGAGGGTCGGAATTCTCGCCTGTCTTTGCGCACCGAGGCCATTAATCAAGGGAATGCTTAGAGAATGCTGGAGAATCAAGAAAAATAATTAAATGCAAACATGTTATGTGCAAACTGCACACAGGCCTATGGCATGTAGGCTAAATAAGACTGGTGTTATTCTGTGGCTCAACCAATTTAACCTGACCGGCTGTTCTGATCATCTCCGAGGTCGGGGATATTGTTTAACAGTCTATGTTTAATGGATTTGCCTTCTATTGGCAAAAACAGTTGGTTTATTTTTATTGCTCCGCTTCGGAATAATTATAGGTTAAAAATGTCAAGTAAGAATACACAAATAACCATAGGCTAGGCCTACATGATGTAGATATCAGGGAATCCTTTTCAAAAAATAATATTTCGCCGTTCTTAAATTAGGCTACTTCCACAGGGCAAAAATGTGTGTATTTCTTAACAGGTAGCGTCTTGAAACTTTCTTCTATCAACTTAAAGTCTGATCAAACTTCATTCAAAGGCAGTCCATAGGCCAGGGCTCTTTAATTGGCGGCCCGGCCCGCGAGGTCATTTGTACTGGCCCTTTAAAAAAAATTAATCTATAACAAGCGCATGAGCTGTTCTCCACTCTTGCATCTCTCGCTCGCTTTAGTCCTGCTGCCACTGCACCTCAGCCCATTGCACAAGTTAGGCTACATTACAATTCATTACATTTACGTAAGTTGAATGTAAGTTTCATCTTAGTTTAGTTTCAACCTAAATTGGAGTTATACCAAGTTGCACCACACAAGTAGTTTCTGTCAACAATATCGCAAAAAACCACGGGCACAATTTCTGCAAAACTTAGTTGAAAGGTGGAGCAGATCCGACTCAAAGGGATTTCAAAGTATTTCTATATAGAAGCCTGGCTATTTTTTTCGCAACAATAGCGAAAGAAAAACTTGGGAGTGTCTGTGTCCATTGAATGATGAATTTGTGCGTAGGCTATTGCCGATGTCCTTCGTTTCTTCACTCATTTCAGACTTCATTAGACTATTATTTCTTGGAAATCATGTGGCATGTTACATTAAATGCACACTCAATTGCGATTCGAAGCAAAAAGTATCACTGACAGCCTAACAAAGGTAAATTGCATTTACATTTGTAGCCTAAATGTGGCGACAGCAAAACGTTTTGTGGTTAAAGTGATTCGTAGACTATATAATAACCAAAGAAAGTAAAGGAGATGATTAAATGCACACTCAATTGCGTTTCGAAGCAAAAAGTATCACTGACAGCCTAACAAAGGTAAATTGCATTTACATTTGTAGCCTAAATGTGGCAACAGCAAAACGTTTTGTGGTTAAAGTGATTCGTAGACTATATAATACACGAATCCGGCGAAACTACCAGAAGTAAGCCGGCGCCATTACTGAGCTGTCGCTGGGTAGTATTACGCCCGTGCCTCCTATTGGATTTGTTACGTCCACTGGGATAACAGCCGGCGATTTACGACTGTCTCACTACTTCTTTTATAATGTCGAGTGGGAAAACATGTTCCGTTTTCAATTGTTCCAATAGCAGCAATAAAATTACCAGTTGGAACAAAAGAAAAACGTGAGACACAAAATACCCTGGGTCGACTGCCCCTGTCTGGTAGATAACGTTACCATACGGTTTGCACAGATAGCAGTTAGTTGTACCTTACCCTTTCCTTTTGAAATGTGAAAATTAGATAAACAATGGTCACAAATTAAAAACATGAATTCGTTTATTTGATATCCATTTATTTATTTATTGTTGCCAAATGGACAGATATTTGTTATAGTTTCCTCGTTGGCTAGCCTAGCTAGCATAGTTATTGCTGACGTTAGAGCTATCGATACAGTAGTTAAGTAGATATAATATCAACCTAGTCCCAATTATGTCTTTATATCCTCATTCTCTACTCTAAGCTATTTTCATAAATAATCTGTAAGATCGCTTGTATCTTCATCTGTGACCGGAGGCCACTGTCTAACATCATCAACCCAACAAGCCATAGTGCTACTGCCTGGCTGTAGCTGTCAATGAGGGTGCGTTATCACGGAGGTTTGTTTACATACCATATTGGATTGGTTGTGTCCACTGGGATAACAGCCCGCGATTTACGACTGTCTCACTACTTATTTTATAATGTCGAGTGGGAAAACATGCCAACTTGACAGATATTTGTATAGTTTCCTCGTTAGGTAGCCTAGCTAGCATAGTTATTGCTAACGTTAGCTAGCTACAGTAGTTAAGTAGATATAATATCAACCTAGTCCCAATTGTGTCTTTATTTCCTCATTCTCTACTCTAAACTATTTTCATAAATAATCTGTAAGATCGCTTGTACCTTCATCTGTGACCGGAGGCCACTGTCTAACATCATCAACCCAACAAGCCATACTGCCTGGCTGTAGCTGTCATTGAAGGTGCGTTATCACGGAGGTTTGTTTACAGCTCAGTAATGGCGTCGCCACAAGATGGCAGCCTACACAAAACGCTCGCCGGATTCGTGTATAACCAAAGAAAGTAAAGGAGATGATTTGCACCTTCGTTCACCAAATAAAGGCTGTGGTTGTGTTTCTACAATATGTTGGCACAAAACGTAATTTCCAGAAACCAAGTAGGCTAAACTTTTCATTGTCATCGTGAACTATGACAATGCCCATGTTCAGGCTATGTTTTTAATTTATTCAAGCAGTGACATTTGGTTTAATGCATGGGGTAACGTGACGTGCGTCAGAAAAAAGATGGGCCTGTCCCTCTCAAAACATGTTAAAATAGTGTGATTAGCAACCAGAAAAGAAAAAAAATCAGTTGTGATGCTTTTCATGAACTGGCCCCCATTACAAGCTAATTAACCCTCTAGGCGCCACGGTCGACTTTAGTCGACAAGATGCGGTACTGAATAAAACGGCCGATTTAGTCAAATAGGGTGTCATATTTCGTTCGACCTCCACTCTACTAGATGGCAGACATGTCATACGTCATCCCCGAGTCGAAAAATAGGCAGGCTTTAAACAAAACTTCCTAGCTACAGCGCATTGAATCAGTGCGTGAAATACCGGAGCTAGTGTGCGTGTGAGCCACTTTGTCAGAGCGATATTGTCAACGTCAGCGAGTATTTGCATTAGATTATCGTCTAATGGCATCAAAAAAGTTTACCCGAAATGAAGTGTTGGGTCTTCTATTCGCGGACCCTGATTCTGAAGGGGAATATCTGCCTTCAGAAAATGACGGTGATTCGTTTAGTGAGGCTTCAGATGCGTCCCTGCCTTGCAATGATGCAGCTGGACAAAGTGAGAGTTTACTCCATAGTTTAGCTTACACCAAGCACAAACGTTGGATCGTTTGCCCAATGTCACTGGTGGGAATAATGTTTCACGGGTTCGGAGTGTTCATCATGAAGTTAGCAGGGTGTTAGTGGTGTGGCGAACGAGGCTGGAGGTAGCCTAATGTCCATAGCCCTAGCTTCTGTCTTTTGAACGTGTGCCTCTCCGCAGTCGCGGCAACAGTAACGTGGTGGAGCCTTTGTCTAATGCCACTGGGTATGTTAGACGAGTGCTCATAGGACAGTTAGGGGGGAACGTAGAGGCAGTGTGGGGAGTCGCAATGAGAATGACAGTAGGCCTAGTCCGAGCTGCGCAAATTCTCTCCACTCGACGCGAGCGCGAGGCAGATCTGGCCATGCTGCTCGCAACAGGAGCAGAGGTGGTGACACGGGGCAGGAGAGCCATTAGGCCATGCATAGTCTATCACAAGATGATGGGAATGCCGGCCCTGTATGGATAGGATATGGATATGGATAGTCATTATCTCTACAGCAAAAGGCCTGCTACATAAAAAAAAAAAAATTGTCAGCCATTTATTAGTAATGATTTACACAGTTGATTATCTATTTCCCTGACCATTTAGGACATATACGTGTTCTTTTTTGTGTGTTCATGTCCTTGTGATGTGTGTGTCTTTGTCAGCTAAGAAAAAAACAACAACAAAAACAACAAAAAGAAAACAAATACTAACATTGTCTCTTGTCTTGTCTCGTCATCTCACTCCTGATCTGTGCCTTGCTGTGGCAAGTGAGCTTTTGAACTAAACAGGTCTTGTCTACTTGTGTTTGTGTGTCATCTGAATAATATATATGTGCCCCATACATGGAATCAGAGTGCCTACTGTATGTAGTAAATGGAAAATCTCTACAGCAAAAGGCGCCTACCGCTACATGCATTTGGTTTGTTTCTGCCATTTATTAGTAATGATTTACATAGTTTGTTTACTACTTAGTATTTACCTGAGCATTCAGTATTGTGCAATATAGCATACAGAAGGTGAGGGACATTTTGGGGAGAAAGAAGTGGTGCATTTTATCATTCAAACATGCGACTTTTCATGAAAATTCTATAATCCAAGATGGCCGCCACCATATGACGTCATAATATGCAAATTAGATATAAACATTTAATCCCTACATAAACTTTGGGTCATCCTTAATATTTCTCTAATTTACAGAAAGTCTCTATCTCTTATCACTTTTAAGATATAGCCTTTTGAAATGAAGATGTCAAAATCGAAAGTTTCGAAAAAAAAAAAAAAACCCTCTGGCGCCTAAAGGGTTAAATAGCCCTGCCATAGGCTAATTCTCTTCAAATGCTTTTTAAGGTTTTTCAAATTCAGGAGAGGCCTGCCAGCAACGTTGGTTACAGTGCATTTGCCTATTGAGGCTCGGCCTCTATGGGCTGCATAGAACAGGGATTTTTTTTCAGTGCAAGCTAGACGACCATTGTAGGCTATAAATGTATACTATGATCATGGAATTAATGTTGCTGCTGCTGAAGCTCATAACTATAGGCTACTCCGGCAGTTCGTAGGCTATTGCTTTTGGTTTAAGATCCAAGGCAGACATTTATGCCACCCAACTTTTTTGAGTTGCAGTAACAAAACCAAACTAGATTTGCAGTTCCGAGGAACGCAAGAGTGGGTTTGATCCGGGGCATGGAACTCGGCCTCATCCACGGATTCCAACGGTACCTCATTTATGAAAATCGGGCACACGGATCAAAAGTTATCTAACATCCAATAAGCTAAAACGCATAAATATTGTGGTTGCTATGCTGGTTGCTAGGGCAATCATGCTGGTTGCTACGGTGGTCACTAGGTTAGAAGGCCAGCGCCTCCTGAGAGGCCTGAAGGGTCAGTTCTGAGGTTGTTGGCTGCTGGAACCGAAAAATGGACTGCATTTTCTTAAAAGACAATGTGACTGAAGTGCGGGCAAAGTTTGCACAGAAATGTACGATTTTCCCCACCCTCATCGACCTTGTCATAAAACTTGTTTAAATGATCACACGACGCCTCCTTGCTGCTTTGTCGTCTACATCAGCCTTTCTCAAACTTCTTTGACCAGAGGCCCAGTCAAGGCATACTTTGGGGTTATAGGGCCCCCCTACATGAACCCCCCCCCCCTCCTCCCACCCCCCCATCAAATTGTAATGATATCACAATTATTATTATTTTTATACTATATTGCTATACATGCACTTCAAAACAGTCAATGTTTAAAGTGCTAAGATTGTTCACAAAAGTTTGTGAAATCAGAGTACTGCTTTACTAATGTAAAATATAATTAGGCCTACAATAGTTTCATTGTTTTTGCATTGTTGCATGAGAAATACTTCTCAAAACAACAGCAATTATATGGGTGCCGTTGTTTTGGGATGTTTCCCTCATGCAAGAATCATACACTGATAGAGTATATATATGCTATTTAATTACATTTCATTTGAATGCCTGAATGTAAGAATTCAGGAAACGCAATACCAGCTTTTAACATTTCTGTTGTTTATTAGTTTATGTAAATCACATAACACATTAACTGTTTACATACTACTGATAACCCATTACTGTACACAATAATACTGTGCCCATTCATTAACATATTTTAAACATCAGGCGTCTTGTTTACACATTTATAAACCATATTTGCCCTTCGAATTTCGACTCCAAATTGTAGTAACTACATCTACGAAGTCTAAGGAAGATAACCAGGTAGTCTTTTCAAAGATTACGTCGATTTTATGAGAACGCCAGCCCTCAGAAAAGCAGTAACTATTCATTCATTCACTTCCTTTTTTCAAGCTCGCAAAATCGCGGTTGTTCTGTTTACACATTAAAACCATATTTACACTTCGAATTTCGCCTCCAAATTGTAGTAACTACATCTACGAAGTCTAAGGAAGCTAACCATGTAGTCTGTTCAAAGATAAGATAAATTTTGACAACTACAGACCTCAAAAGTAGTACCTAAAATGACTCCATTAACTTCATTGCAAAATCGCGGTTGGTCTGTTTACACATTAAAACCATACTAACAATTTACATTTCGACTCCACATCGTTGTAACACCATACCAAGGGTCTTAAGAAGTGAGTCAATTTGGCTGATTACGTTTTTAACGCATTTCCAGGGCTTAGTTGTCAGCTCAAAAAAGCAGTGGCTATTGGTAACACGTTCATTTTCAATGCTTAGCATGTTAGCTAACACTAATAGGTTTGTATATGTGCTAACGCTTACTTGAACGTTCCCTATTGTGGCTTATGGGGTAGAATCTAACTTGTTGACACGTTTAACATTACTGTTGTTTTAGTGATGCACCGATGTGAAAATTGTGGCCAATACCGATAACCGATATTAATTTTGCTGTTATGGCCGATACCGATATTTACCGATGTCGATATATCTGTATAGAAAACACATTCTTATGATAATCAAATAAAGAGCTATTTTCCAAAATGCATTTTTTTAAATAACGTTTCAATAGCCTACCTTAGAACACCAGAGGATTACAATATAATAGAATATATCTGTATTATTTTATATCCTGATATAAAAAGAGAGAATACTGAATGTCTGATATTTATGACAGCACTTTATGCAGATTAGCCTAGGTAGGTATGGCACACTATAGGCCTACTATTTATATTACAACTCTCCCTCTTTAATTCAGCTGTGTGGTTGAAGCCTGGAAATATTGTAAACAAAGTAGCATAGTAGCATAGTTGGCTAGCTTATCATAGTCTACTGATTGGACTGTTCAGTTTCCCCATGTGTGTTTTAAGTTTAAAGGTAATACTTGTTGGTACAGGCACTTTTGGGAAACATTGGTATTGAGATGATCAGTCAACTTGAAACCAAGAGTTTTAAACAAATATGTGCAGCATGCTAATGTTGCTAAGCAGATTTAATAGTAATTTAGCTAGTCGTCTTCTATGAGTCCTTGCTTTCACGATTGTAATGTTTTATTTGGATTGCGTTGGCCGAGTCGCGCGTGTCCATTGAGTGAGTGAGCGAGAGAGAGCGGGGCAAAGAGAGGGCTGTTGTAAAATGGTGTTGCGGCTCCTTTAAGAGAGCTCCGTGTGTGTGTGTGTGGGAAGAAGCTGGGAAGGAGGGAGATAGAGTGAGGAAGTGTATGTATGCGACTGGAGCAGAGAGTGTGGAAGTTCAAGTTGGAGTCTGTACACAGTGTGAGCGGTGTTACTGTCCGAAATAAAACTCCATCAGAAATGGGACCGTGACCCCGACGTTATTCTATCTTATAACATCGGCCCTCGAATAACGAATCTCCCCTGCGTTTCTGACTACGGTCTGAAACAAAGCAGGAAAGGTTAACAGGGGGTTTATACTGTTTGGTAAAGTCTACAATGAAAGCAACGTAGGCTACCGCCAAGTAAAGCGGGAGATGTGTGTTGTTTATGCGGCCGCGTAAGCTGCAAAGCACTGCTAGACACTAGAAAGGGTGTGTCGGTTCTGCCTTTTCACACCGCGACACAGGTTTGTGGATATGAGTGTTGCGATTTCAGTTTTGAATCGCATATCGTTACAGCCCTATTAAATTCCTATTACGACCATATAACTACATTCTGCCTGATACACAGTTATATTTAGCCTACAGCGAGAGATGTAGTGCTAGGCGTGACATGACATGCAAGCCAGCCATCAACTTGACTGCAAGCAATGCGAGCAGCGCGATACAACGCAACGTTTTGAAAGAACTTTTGTCAGATGCCCAGTGTCTTCTTTCTGTCAGTCTTGTTGCCCTGCTATTTTAAATAAGAAATATGATGCAATAGAAGGGCATATTTAACGGATTCAGTGTAGACAGATAACACGCTTGGACTTGCACTACACACACGTCAAATACACAGGAATGATTATCGGCCTGTTCACATCGGCCCTATTTTGACATCGGACCGATACATGGAAAAATGACCATATCGGCCGATATTATATCGGCGGCCGATATATCGTGCATCACTATAATTTTGTGTAATAATTCACGGCAAATTAAATTAAATGGTGGTCCAAGAGCAGACCATGCACCAGTCCATGCATCAGCCCGACTGAGCAGTGATGACAGCATAGAATAAGTCAGGTAATACCGTTAACGTTAACTGCTTTCACACACACACGATATAAAATGCATGATGATAAATATAAAATTCAATATTAAAACACTATTATTTACACGATTACTCCTGAAATAACTGCTATTAACTGCACATTCACTATATAAAAATCACTGTTTGGAGGAAAGGGTTTGCGTGCTGTCGCCGGTTGGAAATGGTTTAAATGGCAAAATAAATCGCGCCGATTTTGCCTATTATTATTCAGTGAGGCGCGGTGGTTTATGGGATGAGTAGTTCCTTCGCTCGGAAATGAAAATATCTACACAGTCTTGTACCTTGTGACTTTTTTTGGATTTTCTCTTTGTTTTTCACTCGAAATGATCTGTTGTATGCTTATGAGTTATGCCGTAGCTGGTTAGCCTAAGACATGCTGTAAAACTCTTTAGATACAGATTTTTCCAAACGTCAATGGGACAAATGAATGGGAATCTTACATCCGGCACCTAACCGCATTTTGGCTGTGGGCGGGACTGTGCAGCTCTATAAGACGGCTGGAAATCATACATTGCGCCGATATATGTGCTTTTAATAATCAACGAACACCACTAACCACTCGGTGAGTTGCACAGTTTTGTTAAGGGTTGTTTTAGGACATGTTTGAGTAGCCTACTAGGGCTGAAACGATTCATTCGAGTTACTCGAATAACTCGATTACAAAAATTACTCGAGGCAAAAACCCTGCCTCGAAGCCTCGTTAAATTTCTATGACGCGCACTATACGCGCAGGGATCTGATTGTTCCACATGGACCGCTGTTCCGGAAGCACACCACTAGCGTGTGAATCGTGATACCAAAGATTGTTAAGGCGGAGCAAGATACTTCGTCATAGTTCATGTCTATGGGCACGAAATGGGTATCGAATCCTGTCTGCATAAAGAGGCGTGTCGATGACGTATTGATGAGCGTACGTTGCAACCGGCCAACAGCAGCGGCATAAATAACCAGCGCACACCTGATATAAAGTCGATTTTCTCCAGACTGGAATGCTCAAAAATGCTAAAAATGTACCTGAAATGTTCAGAAGGGTGTGAGGATCATGAAAATGTGCCCGAAATTCACATTCCTAACTCTATAGAACCAAGACCTGAACATATGTGGTAAAACTCTGAGCTATGCCCATAGACTTCAATGGAGCAGTCGCTGCCTTTGCTCTGCATAAAGGGGGATTATGACCCCCCCTCGTGCGATCTGGGTTCCCGGAAGTGGCTCCTGATGAAATATCTTGCTCCGCCTTAACAATCTTTGGTGATACATTCTGAATTTAGCTGGCGCCATGGCGGAGTCAAGATGTCCATAAATGGCAGAGAATGTCTAAAGTTTTCAAGTAAAGTTTTGGGATCATTACATACTCAAAAAGGAAAAGAACAAGTATCTGAACCGAAAACATCCACTCCATGCTGTTTCCAAGTGTCAATAAAGTAGGCTATCTATCAATCTATCTAGCCTATCTATCATCTATGTACGTAGCCTAGCCTACATTGATGTTGGCTGATTTTAATCACATAGTAAACTTATTCACGTTCAATTGCAAGACAGTATGCCTAAAAAAGAACCCCTTATACTCACATGCATGCTGCACCCTCATCTTTCCTCACGCACCGCACACGTGCACACACACACACAGGTTGCTAGTTTACCATAGCAAATAGGCTCACCCCAGAAATTATTTTTTAGTAGCCTAATGGTAAAATTATTTGTTAGTAGCCTAATGGTAGGCTATTTTTTTAGTAGCCTAATGGTAAAATTATTTGTTAGTAGCCTAATGGTAAATGCTGCAGGTGTAGAAATCTACATAACACTGATATGTGTACTTTGATGTCAGGTCTAGATTACAGCATGAAACTTGTTGTGCATATTAATACATTAAATTGCTTTCCCTCTTCTCCCTCCCAGCACTTCACAACATAGTATGGACAGCTTTGTTCGCCGAGCTAAGTCATTCACAAGAGGCTGCAATTTTACAGAGAGCATTTTGAACATTATTTAATTGTTGGCACTGGCACTTAAAAACACTAAATGGGTAAATTGCAATAAATGGGCTTAGTTTTGTAGCCTAATGTTGAAGTTAGAATAAATACCTCTGTGCTAATTGCTTGATCATTTTACAGCCATGTCATTTTCGTTATGCATTATTTGTTTTGGTTGTTTAAAAATGCAAAAAAAAAAAATATCCGATTAATCGATCGATAAAGTGCTAGATTAATCGATTACAAAAAGAATCGATAGCTGCAGCCCTATAACCTACTACAGTATGCCCATTGCCAGCCACCCTGAGAAGTCAAAGGTGATTCAAAACGAGTCAGAAAAGTCGGGACAGGACCAATCGTCAAAATTTCGGTGTCCACCACTCTAGTTCATCCAAAACAAACCAGAAAAGGGCCCTAAAGTGCTAAAAACCGGAATTTTCCTTTAACATTCTCTAACCATCGTGATTTCGAATTGGTGCAGTTTTCAGCACAAAAACTCATTTTATTCTTTTGCTCTTTTGCATTGCTCTATGCTGTTCTATGGTGCTTTCTGCCTCTTGGTTGCGCACAAATGTTTTCGTGACGTTGCATAGAAATCCATGTATAAGGTCTCCGACAAGTCGCTCGCCCTCAAAGCCCATCAGTTGTGTTTTACCTGGTTCGTTGTGTCTGATGACGTTCTCACCAGCAAAGTTAAACCAGTGAAACATAGCAAACTCTGTCTGGTCCAATTTGCTAACATATCTAATATTTTTCAAATAGTTAGTGGGTTTGATCCAGCAAGCCGGAGCAAGAACACTATTGTTCCTCATAAGTTTTCTTATATATTATTCCTGTTCACCCACTTTTTGTACTAACTACTGCTCCTAGACTGCTCCTAGATTGCCCGGCAAGAAGTCCACAATCAATTCAATTGTCCTGCCACAATCTGTGGATCTTACAGACAACGTTAAATTACTATAGGTTCTGTATGCTATTTAAAGCCGACCTAACGATGAGTCCCTTCATGACGGTGTGTTGCAATGCATTCTGGGTGCTGTGCTGTGATTCGACGGCTCGTCACCTGACCCACCAAACAACGATGCTTGAACTAAACGTAGAGACAAAATAAATCGCTATCAAGCTCCAAATAGCAACACACTTACACCATAGCATAATGAGGGTATCTACATGTAAGCCGAAGCATTGAGAACTGTGTAAGTCTACAGGCAGTTTATTAAAAAGAAAAACAGTACCGTTCACGTCTCGTTCACATATACAGACGGGCGCCATCTTGGGAAAACAGAACTCTCTGGGATGTGGCGTAAATCTCGCGTGAAACCTTGTTGCCACAGCAGGGAAGAGGCAACAGGATGCACGAAAGATACACAGGATACACACGGAATTCGAACGAATTTGAAGACATCGAAGAATGAACCCTTTTAGTTTGATGGACGTCCTTATCAGTCTATGGTCTAACTTATGAACTTGTCGGGTCAACGTCAACGATAAGTAAGTTAGGCTAACGTAAACGTTAGCTATTTGCTGTTGTCATATGCTTTACGTGATGGCCATTCATCACACTGTTTGGATGTTAGCTTCTACTTGGCAGTCTGAATCAGAATTACCTTAGCTCTCAGTAAGTTAACGTACAGTTTATTATAGTCATGTGATTTACATAAAGTAGTAAACAACATAGTGATGCACGATATATCGGCCGCCGATATAATATCGGCCGATATGGTCATTTTCTTACACATCGGTATCGGTCCGATGTCAAAATAGGGTCGATGTGAACAGGCCGATAATCATTCCTGTGTATTTGACGTGTGTGTAGTGCAAGTCCAAGCGTGTTATCTGTCTACACTGAATCCGTTAAATATGCCCTTCTATTGCATCATATTTCTTATTTAAAATAGCAGGGCAACAAGACTGACAGAAAGAAGACACTGGGCATCTGACAAAAGTTCTTTCAAAACGTTGCGTTGTATCGCGCTGCTCGCATTGCTTGCAGTCAAGTTGATGGCTGGCTTGCATGTCATGTCACGCCTAGCACTACATCTCTCGCGGTAGGCTAAATATAACTGTGTATCAGGCAGAATGTAGTTATATGGTCGTAATAGGAATTTAATAGGGCTGTAACGATATGCGATTCAAAACTGAAATCGCAACACTCATATCCACAAACCTGTGTCGCGGTGTGAAAAGGCAGAACCGACACACCCTTTCTAGTGTCTAGCAGTGCTTTGCAGCTTACGCGGCCGCATAAACAACACACATCTCCCGCTTTACTTGGCGGTAGCCTACGTTGCTTTCATTGTAGACTTTACCAAACAGTATAAACCCCCTGTTAACCTTTCCTGCTTTGTTTCAGACCGTAGTCAGAAACGCAGGGGAGATTCGTTATTCGAGGGCCGATGTTATAAGATAGAATAACGTCGGGGTCACGGTCCCATTTCTGATGGAGTTTTATTTCGGACAGTAACACCGCTCACACTGTGTACAGACTCCAACTTGAACTTCCACACTCTCTGCTCCAGTCGCATACATACACTTCCTCACTCTATCTCCCTCCTTCCCAGCTTCTTCCCACACACACACACACGGAGCTCTCTTAAAGGAGCCGCAACACCATTTTACAACAGCCCTCTCTTTGCCCCGCTCTCTCTCGCTCACTCACTCAATGGACACGCGCGACTCGGCCAACGCAATCCAAATAAAACATTACAATCGTGAAAGCAAGGACTCAGAAGACGACTAGCTAAATTACTATTAAATCTGCTTAGCAACATTAGCATGCTGCACATATTTGTTTAAAACTCTTGGTTTCAAGTTGACTGATCATCTCAATACCAATGTTTCCCAAAAGTGCCTGTACCAACAAGTATTACCTTTAAACTTAAAACACACATGGGGAAACTGAACAGTCCAATCAGTAGACTATGATAAGCTAGCCAACTATGCTACTATGCTACTTTGTTTACAATATTTCCAGGCTTCAACCACACAGCTGAATTAAAGAGGGAGAGTTGTAATATAAATAGTAGGCCTATAGTGTGCCATACCTATAGGCTAATCTGCATAAAGTGCTGTCATAAATATCAGACATTCAGTATTCTCTCTTTTTATATCAGGATATAAAATAATACAGATATATTCTATTATATTGTAATCCTCTGGTGTTCTAAGGTAGGCTATTGAAACGTTATTTAAAAAAATGCATTTTGGAAAATAGCTCTTTATTTGATTATCATAAGAATGTGTTTTCTATACAGATATATCGACATCGGTAAATATCGGTATCGGCCATAACAGCAAAATTAATATCGGTTATCGGTATTGGCCACAATTTTCACATCGGTGCATCACTACAAAATTACATTAAATGCACGAAGAAGTATTCCTAGGTTAATGATTGATATGAATCATACAGTATGAAGGCTACAGTAGCCTAGCTAATGTTAACTAGCACTGCTATTAGCATTAACGTTATCAACCTCCCTGCTTAACTCACCACAACTTTGTAGGTCTTGTCCCTCATGCTGGCCCTTACAAAACCCACAAACTGACTCTCGGACACACAACAGTCAATAATGTGACCCGATTTAAAGTGGCTTTCACCCCTTTGGACACTCACTAAAACATAATATATTTCATACCTGTGTTGCAGCATGTAGGCTAATGTTAGCTGCATTATGTAATGACATACAATGTCGGAAATGCTAAAGGTTAGCTCCCTGAAAAGTTTGAGTGTTTAAACTAACATTTACAGTGGTCTATTTGATAGTGTATTGGCCCTGACTAAGTTCGTGTGATGTATAAACCCCAATCCTTGTGGATACAAGTACCAATATTCGTCAAGAAAGTTTTTAATCACATTAAGATTTTCGCCATAGGTAGTAAAAGACTCCGCCATCTTTGTCAATATTTTTCGCAGAGAAAGTTTCAAACTATGACCAGAGAATCTCTAATAAGGGGAGAACCTCCACTCTCAGGAAACTTCCAGTTTCTGAACTGGTTGCAGTTCCTCTTCTGGTTCCACATGAGGGCGCTCACGAATAAGTGCAGAATGAATGGAGATCTATGGAGCTGTACCCCTCAAATCCACTTTTCTCTGGATATAATTTTTTGCCCAGAAATTTGAATGTTGCATGCGAAAGAGGGTGCAGAGAAAATACAGACCAGAGTATTATATTTTTTGAGTCACTTATTTGTTCTAAAAAGCCTTTCAAAAGTGTCAATGACGTCATTCATTAGCAGAAAGCTAGTGTGTTGTGGGCAACAACAACCCAACCTGTAAGAAATCGAAAGGACGTAAGTACTCGTTCATTCAACTATGGATCTATAATCCATAGTGAGCTTGCAGAAACCACGATCAAATCTTCGATTTTTCAACGACAACCAGGTGAAAGAGACAAATTTAGCCGTCTAGCTCCATACATCCCCATTGTTTTTGCACTTATTCGTGATCGCCCCTAGTGGAATTGCAACAGATTGCAGGTACAATGGAGTTAATAGGGAGTGATCCGGCTCTCCGTAAACGGGCTCTGCTATGACCATAACGGCCTTTCCACCAATCAGAGGCATCACTGTGGGATTGTTCAGGATTGTGGGTAATGAAGTACTTATCCAAGAGATTGCGAATAAAAGGCATTTATCTCAAAACAAGGTTAGTGCCCCATGAACTCTTGCTGTCTATAGGAGCATATACAATTGCTTAGTACAGCCGTAGCTGGTTTTAAGTCTACCACGTGCAGTTAAGTTTTTATGGCTTATACCGCAATTGTCAATGGAGAAATTGCATTGAATTTTTACATCCGACATCCGCTGTGGGCGGGACTGTGCAGCTCTATTGTGGAACTATTCACAACCGCTCAATATTTGAACCTGAAGCATAGACGGTGGCGCAGCTATCAATGTGCAATGAGTCTTCCAACAGAAATCAATGGGATTTTACAAAATGCCAAATAAAACACGACAGAAACTGTATTTCGCTACGCTACTTGTTTTGGAACATCAACGAACACCACTAACCACTCGGTGAGTTGCACAGTTTTGAAAACGAACGTTAAGGGTTGTTTTAGCACATGTTTGAGTAGCCTACTACAGTATGCCCATTGCCAGCCACCCTGAGAAGTCAAAGGCGATTCAAAAGAGTCGAGACAGGACCAATCGTCAAAATTTCAGTGTCCACCACTCTAGTTCATCCAAAACAAACCAGAAAAGGGCCTTAAAGTACTAAAAACTGGAATTTTCCTTTAAATATGTTCAATATCCCTAACGGAATGCATGTCTTCGCCAAAAATGACAAAATACGATGTTATATTAATAATGCAAATGGACGGCAAACTTTAAAATATAGTCTGAAATGAGATGCTATTATCATTGTGACAACAGGGGTATAAAAGTTTATAATGTCGTGGACGGCCACCAAGCGTCTTCTGCCCCACGGCTGCGCGAGCATCTAGTTTTGTTGGTAAACGGGAAACCCATGTACAGTAGAGTAGCCAGAAATGTTCAAATGGGTGGGCACAGAAAAAAAAAAGGTGAGCAAAGCCAATTTCATTGAACATAAGAGAGGCCTAGATACACCATACAAACATTAATCATAGGCATGTTATATTTATGACATAAAAGTGGAATTTATAGAACGCATTTGATCACAGCTGACAAATTACGCAAAAACATTTTCAACTGGAGCAAAACAATGCATGAATGTAGCTTCGGCGCCTCACATGAAACACAATTGAGACAATAGATATACCATATTTGGGGTTTGCACGGCGTGTCATCAGATCTGGACATCGCCATATTGGAGATACTCGCCTCATTAGAAAGCATTAGGCACTGAAGTAAATCCCTAACATCGTCAAAGAAAATGGTTAATTATTGCCGTGTTTTAGGTTGTACTAATAGGTCAGACTGAGAAAAAACATCTGGTGTAGGTATCGACTTCCAAAAGTTATTAAAAAACCAGGGAGAAGGGACAATAATGCCAGAAGTTATCAGAGGAAGGGGGGCGCTTGTGGTTGAACTTGGTACTTCGTCTCCCTCACCCAACTCATATAGATCTGCGCTGCCAATAATCCGTAATTTCTCGAAATATCGCGCCTTTTCTTGTGGTCCAAGTCCTGCCCTATATGCCTTTGCATCTTAGACTTCATTCACAGAGTATCGCTAATATGGCCGCGTGTGCTGGGTTACCATAGTTACCGGCCAGAACGTGACGTCGGTGCAAACCCCTAATTGGACAACTGCAAAGCCTTATCATAGGCATGCTACATTCATGACATGAAAAGTGGAACTTATTAAACAAAAATGACAATGGTACTAAAATGTGTTGGATTGGCAGGATGTCGGAATAGCAGCATGTCGGAATAGCGGCATGTCTGACAAAAAGCATGTCGGGAGTGGCAGCATGTCACCGAAATTAAGCACAGTAATTTTGTCATCAATTTCTACACGTCCACTCTAATATTCTCCAGCACATACCACATTACATCCTATGTTGTCCATGATGCAACAATAGCAGCTAGCTATCTAAACCACAGTGTTAGGGCTCTTACAGAGTCAACGCATCACTACGCTTCGGCCGCCATTATGCGTCGACTACTTACCAGCAATTTTGACCACCTTGGCTTTGAAGACCGGCCAACCGTTACCTCTTGGCCGCCTTCCTCTCCTCCACCACATAATGTTAGTTTCTAGCAAGATGTTGTCCCATCCAGAGCCGTCGAAAAAGTCTTCCTCATTAACGTTCGGTCCAAAATTACTAATGCAGTCAGTCGGCCCGACAATCCACTTAATCAGAGCACACCTGCACCAACTGTCAGTTTCTCAGGCTTTAAGCATACAATCTCAAGACTACACATTCTGTTCTACTGCTTCCTCTGTTCACAACTGTTTCAAAATGAACCACAATTCACCCCTTGCAGACACGTGACTTAAGTCACGTGACGGCTCCATGCTGGACGGCAAAAAGATAGGAGATGGACGGCAAATTGCATTATGTCATAATGATTATGATGAACTGAACACCATTACTATAACTTTGTAGTTCAATGTATTGCTGTTTGAGGTCTGATAGTCAAAGAAAGATGCCAGTGGTGTTGTTAGATGAAATGGGCCATGATCGCAAATGTAAAGTTCTTAAAACTGGTGGCAGCAAGGGGAGATATTGTTAGGTTGTAGCTACTGTAACATTATGGTAAATGAACACCCATAAGTATTTCTGGAGTAAAATATTGCAAAGCGATTTGGTTACTTTATTTGTCTTGCTTTTATCAGTTGTAACATAGTCAAAACGTTAAGAATGTCATATCAGAACATGAAATAACTTAGCTGCCACACTTAGAAGCTAGCTATTCTAGCTAACGTTCATCGTAGCTCATAGTGCTAGGGCTAATGTAACTTGTACAATGTTTGTACGTTGCCCAGCGAATAAACTTACTTCTTACATGTCTTAAGTTAAAGAATTGAAAGAAATAGGAAATAAAAAAAAACCTTGAACGGTATTATCTGTTTACATTTAGATCTTGCCATAGACTATTCAGAGTCTATGGTTGCTATCCATAGCAACCGCTGCTGTGCTTCATACACTGACGAGATAAGTATGCAGTTGTGGTTGAAATACTCCCGAAACACAAAGAAAACAAACCAAAATATATCTATGCAAGAACATGGGATGTTTTTGTATTCCAAACAATAAGCCAACAGTCGTGTAAGGGCATTACTACGGTTAAATCTCACTATAATCTCCTAGCTGTGCGATATGTCCCATTACAACCATTGATTTGATTCAAATTCTTGCCGTCCACTAGGCTATTTTGCTGTGGTGCAAACAAAATGTGACGTCACATGCAAGGGGTGAATAATTCACTGTTAAACAATTTAACCATTTAAGCTATCCACCTATTTAACTGTTCAGCCATTCCAACTATATTAAAGGAGAATTCCGGCGTGATATTGACCTAAAGTGTGTTGAAACATGATACCGAGTGTGAACGTATGTCTCATAGCCCATCTCGGCTTGTCCCCTGAACTCCAAAATCTGGCGCTAGTTAGCCGATGCTACCAACAGATTCCAAAAATAATTCAGTGGAAATGCATGGATTCCAGTTTATTCCAGTAGCAGCAACTGGAATCCATGCATTTCCACAGAATTATTTTTGGGAATCTGGAATCTAACAGATCTAGGTGTCACAGTGTGACACCTGTAGAGGAGGGCTTATCTCATTGAGATGCAAATGAGCACAATTGTCTTTCCTTTGACTCAGGTGAGGTGACAATTTGCAAATCTATCAGGCCAATTTTCTCAGTAAAAGGTTTTCAGAGGGGTATACATTCAAATGACCACACCTTATTCAAATATTATCAGATATCACATCATTGGATAGCTTTGAAACTACACTTTCAGAATAACTCACAAATGTTATTCACAGATTGATGACAAATGATTTGCAGCCTTGACCCCATTTTTGCCCCAAACTGACCAGACTAACCTGACCTAACAACTTTTGGTGAATATGCCCGCATGTTTTCAAACACAGTTTGCAAGATGGGAGTTAAGTTTCAGACTTGATGTAGTCTTTGACAGGTACCAAAAACAATCAATTAAAGCAGGTACAAGGATTAAGAGGAAACAGCGCCACCAACCCAACAGATTGGTCCAACTTTATGGCACTTGAGGACAATGAGGCGGATCTGGCTATTTTCCTCTGAAACCATCTCATCAAACACAGCCCAAAAGAAGAACCTGTGATTGTAGTGTCTGGGGGTTTTACAGCGGCAACCACTGTTATGTCATCAGATCCCACGCTCACAATCTCCTCTCTACAGGCTGACCGTGAGGAAGCTGACACACGTCTGATTTTACACTGCATGCATGCTCACATGGAAACAATTGTCGTGTCAGCACGAGATACAGATGTGTTTCTTCTGCTTCTGGCACACTATTCGAAAATGCAATTAATGTAAATATCTCTACATGAAGGCTGGCACCTCAAAGGCCCCTAAATATTTGCCTGTGCATGAGATTCACAAGTTGCTGTCTCCTGATCAGTTACAAACATTACTTGCTTTCCATGCTGTCACTGGTTGTGATAGTATGTCTCAGTTCAGTGGCCACAGCAAGAAAACAGCCTGGCAGGTGTTTCTCAGTCATCATACTGATCTTCTTGGCTTTGGGAAGGGCCCTATTACAGAAGATATACTGAGGTAAACTGAGGCGTTCATCTGTAAGATCTACGGTGTGCCTGAGGTCGACACTTGTGATAAAGCGAGAGTCAAGATTCTGTATTGGTCATTCACAGGAGACTCTACCACCAACTTCGGATGCAGCAAAATTCCATATCACGCGGGCTCATTACCAAGCCATGGTATGGAATCAAGCTGACACGTCACACCCTGATCTCCCTCCAGCTACTGAAATGGGATGGATAAATGTGGATGATTCCGTTAGTGCCACAGCTACTATCTCTTCCACCAATTCCAAAAGCTTGTAAGGAGATCACCTCCTGTGCTTGCTTCCAGGGATGTCTAAGCCGGCGCTGCAGTTGCAGCAGCACCTGTCAGAACACTGCTGGAGAGGAGGAGGATGATTATGATAGCCTAAGTGTGTAGCCTACCTCTTTATACCAAGAAGTTTAAAGAATTGAATAGAATAGAATGGATTAATTACTAAATAAATAGGTAAATATGCATTATTAAATAAATAGTTAAAATATAGATAAATAATATAAATAGATAGTTAAAATATGGTAATCAACTTTGTTTCTAAACATGTTTCAAGTAAATTCTTCAGAAAGCCATCAACCTGTTTCATGGTTCTCTTTTTTCATGAATTATTCATTATCCGAGACAACAATTTTAACCATGTACATTAATTTTAAGCATTTTCTCTAGTCTTGATCTTAAATCTGAGCATGGCATTGGATTCCCTATATGTGAAAACCTATAAAAGCACATTACACAAGTTGCTAAAACGGGTAAATTATGACGTCCCTAAAATTTACGGGCGGGTATGCGGGTGGGAAAAGAACTCCTTGCGGGCAGATACGATGAGAACCAAAACTATAGAAATAAAACATCATTGAAAAATATGTGAAATATTTGTATATCTAAATTACCATTACCACATCGCAAATATGTGTTTTAGTCAACGATACGACACTTGACCCATCACATCAGTAGGCTACTGCGACTTTTGAATTATTTGTTTGTGATCTATGTGTGAAAACATTAAACAATATAACCGTCTAGTAGTTGGAGCGCAAGAGAGTAGGCTACAATGGATGAAGTCAAGGTAAAGTTGGCTAGTGGCAGGCTTAGGTTGTTTTTTTCTTGTTCTCTTTGTTTCATTAACAGGTCCATTTTATGTAGAATAATGTTCTGATGCAGCAAGGTTTGGGCTATGTTTCGTTGTTGTAAGGTTTATCCCTGACGCAAAATGTAAAAAAAAAAAAAAAAAGGTCGCCCTTTACGTGCTTCAATTGTGCGAGAAAAAAAATAAAGCACATTCATTTGAATGATTTTAGCTTGTGTGTGATTTATCGCGGGCACGGGTCGGGTAACGGGCAAAATATTAATGGGTCCGGGCAGGTGCGGATTTAATTTTAATACCACCACAGGTGACGGGTCGGATCTGGTGCTGAACTCTGCGTCACGTTACCCCATGCATTAAACCAAATGTCACTGCTTGAATAAATGAAAAACATAGCCTACTGAACATGGGCATCGCCATAGTTCACGACGACAATGAAAACGTTTAGCCTAGCCTACTTGGTTTCTGACAGAAATTACGTTTTGTGCCAACATATTGTAGAAACACAACCACAGCCTTTATTTGGTGAACGGAGGTGCAAATCTCCTTTAGGCTAGTTTCTTTGGTTATTATATAGTCTACGATTCACTTTAACCACAAAACGTTTTGCCGTCGCCACATTTACAAATATGCAATTTACCTTCGGCTATCAGTGATGCTTCGAATCGCAATTGAGTGCGCATTTAATGTAACATCCCACATGATTTCCAAGAGGCCTTTAGACAGGCTAATTTATGACTTCACTAGACTATTATGACTGCCGCGCAGCGAAGAAGAATTACCCATGGAGGTATTATATATAACTGGAGAGAGTGGCTAAGTCCCGCCCCCATTCATTTCAATAACCCATGCTAAGCTAGCTTAGCCTAGAAATCTAGACACCCTAGCGGCAGCTAATTTAATTTGCTGCCCGGGCTAGTCTTGCAACTCTCCGTTGGCTTGCGAGCTGGAAAAATTAAACTTTGATAGAGCCAATCACATCGTGTATAGTTACTTAGTTATAGTTATTTGCCCGTTTTAGTTGATATCTAGCTTATTTAGCACCCACATGAATAATTAAATCAGTTTTACCCTGTTTGGCTGCCTTGCAGCCATAGACCATTCACAATAGGCTCCTTCTAGCCTGACGAGCCAGACCCACATTAAAATGTTTTGAATTTGTCTTTCAAATTCCCTCTGCACGCAATAGGACAGCGCTATGAGTCCCATGTGTTTCCCACCAGCGGAGCTAGTTGGCTAGTTCAAACTTTTGCCAACTTAACTCATGTCACACAACATCCATCTTATTTGTTTTCAAGTAGCAGGGAATTCAAGCCAAACCATTACAACTCTGCCATCAATCATTATGTTAAGCCTGCCTAACGACTATACAATTTGATTGGCCTGATAGAAGTTTAATTTTTCGAGCTCACAAGCCAACGGAGAGTGACTAGCCCTGGCAGCAAATGTAATTGCCGCTAGGGTGCGTCTAGATTTCTAGGCTAGGCTCCTTCAACTTCCATCTGAATCGCCAACTTGAAGGTAATGTAACAGTGTGGTGATCAGAGGGATGTTTTGCATCACAGTCTGTCTTTATTCAGATTGGCCTGTTTTTTAGCGGTCATTTCAAAGTCTGAGATTTGCATGAAGGAGGAAACAACCATATTTTCAATTCACTTTAGCTTTGTGGCCATGCACCATACTCTGTTTATTCAACACAGCCAAGGTAAAAACAGTTTCCCATTCTGTCATCTTTAAGAATCAGGCAAATCGCCTACTTGCTAAGACTTGCCTCTCATGCATGGCGTTGCTAGTGCGATCTCAGTACATGACTGCCTCTCTCATAATGCACTTACTGAATGTGACATTACTCAGGTGTAAGCCAGTGTTTGGATGTCTGTTTGCTTTACAAAGCGGTTGGTGTATTGACTGGATTGTGTGTATGTTTGTGTGTGCTCATGCCTCAGGTACAAGGATATAATATGACATTCCAGTAAAAGTATATATTATGCAACATATGTCTTTCTAGTATGCTTATTCTTTTCAATGGGAATGTAGTCTTTGTTATTTGTTACATGAGTTGTATTTAGTAAACCAAATTTTATCCAGGTGGTATGTTCTTAATGCTATAACTATTTTGAATTGTAACCTCTGTATCATTATATGTATGGCCAGATTATTGTCTACACAGCCCTAATCTCTATTGAAATGCACACATGCTGCACTTTATCTTGAATGTCAGCGCTCATTTGTAAGTTGCTTTGGATAATAGTGTCAGATAAATTAATAGATATTAATGGGATGCTGACAGTGCTTTATCATTCATTTATTTAGCTCAGCTGATCCATAGCCAAATGTGAGTGAGATATATGTATTCAGTAGTAAATCATAATACGTCAGAACGTGAACTAAGGCTTTACTGTAGCTGACCACAACATGAGGGAATAATGGTGCTCTAATGGAAGTAATATGCAGCGTATGCTGTCATTTTAATATAAATGCAAAGCTGCAGCCATTGAACACACAAATATAATTATATATTTTTGCTGTGTTGCAAGATTTTTTTTTTTAAAGCATATGCCAATTAAGGGTAACAAATGTAAGTGTACTTCCTGTCGTGTGTTTTCAGAACTGACTGTTGGCAATGAGAAGTTTGCTAAACATTACAAATACATTGTCATTTTTGACTGCTTATTATACCTCTCAAAAGAATCCTCCGTTAATACATAGTCAAGGAAACAAGTGAAAAGGCTCAGACTAAGGTATAAACAATTTAAGCAACTTGTTAACAATCAACTTATTGCTTCAAGTGCATGAAAGGGTGTCATTTCACTGGGTGTTTTAGCAGATGTGAAAATGTTGTTTGTGTATTTGATGTATATGTCCAGTAGAGGACAGTGTAGCTACACATGTATAGTACAACCCAGAATTTTACAGATCGCTTCCAAAAAATGGGACTTACAGTTTCTTACTAGGATTTTTCCCACTATTAATCAGGATTTTACTTCTGTACTACACAATTGCTATATGATTTTGTTTTTGAGTCTAAACCAGTGGCACATGCAGACTAGTTCTACACTAGTCAGTGTTAGTCCTGACCCCCGAAATTTGGTCTATCGGTACCATTCAAGGGGAATAAGTCTCATATTTTGATTTTATACAACCCTAGAATTAGACAATATGTGATAGTATTGCATTTGGGGTAGCATGGGTTTTCAGCAAATTCATGAAGACATTCTCAAAAATACAGCATTTCAAGAATAACATTTCACTCTAATAAAAAATGGAAGAAGTGTGGTCTGCACACTGAAATTGCTCCAAGAATATAAACTTTATTATTTTAAAAACAAGTCAACGTTTTGATCACCCTGGATCTTTGGGTCATGGCACACAAAAAGCTACTATCAATGCAATGCTATCACTTATTTCCACAGTTGACAGTTGAGTTCACCCACTGATAAGCATGCATGGGCATTGTCATTGAGGCCCTTAGAAGAAAGTACTGTATTTTACTTGTTTGAGTATGAGATAGAAATGGTGTTCAGGCAAATACTATGCTTGGATTTAAAGTTTAGTTCAAGGTAGAAAATTGAAAGGCTAGCATATTGATATGCAATTATTCTTACCCTTAAGGGTAATTGGTGTAGTGAATGTTCCCCTGTGTGTGTGTGTGTGTGCTTGACATAGAAATTGGCAAAAGGAAGAATATGAAAAGGAATATGAAGTGTGTTTGCATGTGTGTTGGAGAGTGAGAGAGAAAGCTGCATGAATGAAAGGGCCCTTTGACTGTGAAAAGCCTGCATACCTTTGGAGAGGAGTGAACTCCACATCTCCCCTTTGGTGACCAAAGCTGTCAAGACTTTTCCTCTCCTCTCAGTCAGTATGTCTATATCATTTTAACTGCCTGTCTGAACAAGGCCTCACTGGCTTATGGGCTAAATAAATCATCCGCAAATCTCTGCTCTGCTCTCCCCCAATAACCTTTCAACCCTGCTTTGAGAGGGGGAAAATCACTCAACTTTCCTGGCCCTAATGACGTATTGCCATGAAATTTGAACAGTCTCACACCCAAAGTTGTGGAAGTGAAATACTTTGCCTTAAGCTTCTCTGAAAAATTATTTTCATTAATGTCTTGTTTTTTGCCTCCCTGTGAGGATGATTTGGCAAATGGCAAGCATTTATTTATTTATTTATTTATTTATATTTCAAATGTAAAAACAGCCATGGATAAATGAGCAATACAGCAAATGAAGCAATCTACCCATACATTACACGCCCAAGTTAAAAGGAAATGCTTAAAGATGAATGAGATATGAAAGTGCTTTTTATCACTTTATTCTCTCTCTCTCTTCCTGGTCTCCCACTCTCTCTCCATGAGATCTATCAGCTATTACAAGCTGCCTCTTTTTCAGTGCTCCTTAAAGCTTACTGTAAAATGGGAGACACAAGGTTAAATGAGTCTGAGGTGTGTTGCAGTGTCTCCACAGTCAATTAACACGTGTTGTCGTGCAGTTTCCTTCCTTTCCATGAATGTTTGATTGATGCCAGTCGCCACAAAACCCACAGTGTCATGGATAAACGGATAAAGTGCTGCAAATGAACCACCGCCATAAAGCGTCCAACTAATGAGATTGCACAGGCGGACTGATGCTTGGGTTTTCTCTAAAATGCTTCATGAATTCTGGCAGGTTCTGTGAGTAAGGGCTACATCTGAGCTGCGCCTTCCCCTGTTCGCACATCACATTAGCTGCAAGTAAATCTGATCAATTCATCAGATGACACGGGTCATAAATTCCAAAGGGATTTACAAGCACCGAAGGACTTACTACAGAACTGGAAGACTGTCGAGAGACGCATAATGGAAAAATTAATAACAAGGAGAAGCAATCTCAGCCCAAGTCCAAATTTAAGTTTAGTTCAAAATTTTGAATTTTATTGCTAATTATTACTAATCATAAAATTAACACAAAATGAATTATTGATCTACAAGTGTCTTTAAGTCACCCGCACCTGAAACTCACTCTGAGTGTCAGTTTTTCCTCACTAAAATAGGCAAGCATTTTTAAAGAATACTGTAAAAATAAATTTTTATATTGTATGTCAGTTTCTGCGATGAAGATAAGGAGGAGGATTTGTGTCCCTTTCACAGTTAAGAGGCAACAATATGATGATTAATCTCGACAAGCTCCCTGTGGCTTCATGTCAACTCCTGATTCCATCCAACCAAATTAAGGGCAGTGGGCCAAAATAAAGGGAAAAAGTCTTCCACCACATTTCTTTCCTTCTTTGGTTCTTCTCTCTCTCTCTCTCTGTCTGTCTGTCTGTCTGTCTCCCTCTGTCACAATATACATCACCCATATATTATCCTGGGAAATACATCTTGAATGCCTGATACTTCGAGCTAAAATCAAATTTGGGTATTTGCAACTACACTATCAAGTCATACGAATAAACATTTACTCACTACTGTGTGTGGTGGGTCACTGATACACCACTAGCGATGTGTTTATCTGAAGGCAAGTCCTGTTAACATCAGACCGGGACCACATCCCTTTCAGTTAGGTGCTATACTCAAATTCTGTATTCAAGGAAACCCAAAGATCCCTAAGGTGTCAAATAGGCACACACTTTGTCATTGAAGACATCATGTGGACAGGACACACAATGTGGATGTGAATGGAAGCCTACCTTTTGTTCGTCAGGTTATGGGTCCTATTTAGTTTAGTTTAGTTATCTAAAATAGACCCCCATCTTTGAGGTGGTCTGCAGGTGTGCTCCATTCCATAATGATAATTGAATGTGGATAGTACAACTATCACATTTGTTATTATTTCTCTGCTAGTTAGCCAGTGAATCTGCACAGCGTCAGGGTATATCTTCTAGCATCTAACTTGGTTTTCAAATGAAAGGCCAGATTTCTTATTAATGTCACCAGGGGTCACCGTAGAGTATCTACTGATTGAAGATTAATTCTCCCATCCTCTTACACCACCAGGGGGAGCTCCTGTGTTATGTAGATCCACTCCGGTGTCACCACAGCTTTTTTTGTTGGTCCTAACTCCTGTCTTCAATACAGCCAATCAAGGGTTACTCATTTGGCTATTTGGCTTGTGATTTAATCAAAAAGCATGAAGTAGAGCTGCGCCTTGTTTTTAAGTCCTGTCCTCTTAAGAAAAGTTCTCTGGTGCAGTGGTCAAAAAGTCTTAGTAGATAGGCAAGGAGGACTTGCACTCTGAGAAACAAGCAATCACAAAAGGTTGGTTTTTAAACCACTCTATTTAGTTTTTTACATATTTTTTTCAAAAGTTTTTTGAGGCAACACAGTGTGCAAAAAGTGCAAGACAGTGCAAAAGTGCTGTACAAACGTTTCAGTCAGTGAAGACTATCCTCAGTGCAGTCCTTTTGGTTGCCTCACTATGCTGCTGCTCTTTTTTGCACTGAAGATAATCATGGGAGTTGTACTGGAATCGCGGCGCGCTTTATCTATTGCACGATGGGTAATAATTTAAAGGAATCTAGTTGCAGTCTTGTGTAGCACTTGTGTCACTGTGACCGTAATAATTATGCTACTGGACCAGTTCTAGGTTCGTTGAGTGGTGTATATTATAGAGAAGAGACATGAGACATGAACGTTTATATAAATAAGTCTGCAATTTCCTAAACAAGAACAAAATTAAATAGGTCAGTTAGTAGGGTAGATAGAATTCAATAATATCAATATAAATGGTTCAATTAATATAAGCTTATCAATGAATATATCAATAAATATTTACAGTACAAGATGTAGGTCAATAAATGGATCAATAAATATTTACAGTACGAGATGTAGGTCAATAAATAGATCAATAAATATTTACAGTACGAGATGTGTAATAAATACTTTCAAATCCTTTAAGTTTAATCTTTTCTTGTTTAAATAAGTTTAAATGGGTTTAAATATGGGTTTATTCTGGTTAGTTTTTCTTTTTAGACCGGTCTTTTCAATTCTAAATAGCTTTTTAGAACAGTTGCTTTAGCTATTTTTGAGCTATTTGTTTCTAGTTTTCTTTCGAGTTATAACTCTTCTTTCTTTAGGGTAACAGGTAAGTATTTTTAGTGTCCTTAAGTTAGTGTGATTGTTTCACTTTACAGAATCTAACTCTTTCTTTAAGGTATAATGGAAATATTTTAAATGTTTCTTTTGTTTGTGCAATTGCTTCACTTTTCAGTTTCACTTTAAGGAAAACATAAAAGAAAAAACGTTCATACGTTCAAACGTTCACGTTCATACATTCACCCATTCACAATCTATTCAGTATCTTTAAATAACTGTGTTGCAACACTTTAAATAATTTCAGTTCAGAGGATCCGTCCCATTTGATTTGTTCAAAAGCTCAGTCAATATCCAGTGTGAATCAAAGAATAGCTCAGTTCAATTTGTTCAGGTCAAACCGTTTCCAAATGCGGTGTTTCAGTCCTTGCCGTTAGATTTCCTTGGGTAGGCTCGTCCACTTGAAATATCTCTCAGTTAGTATGCTGTCTCGCAATACGCTGAATCATCAAGGGTCCGATCAGTCGTCAAGCAAAAAAAAAAAAAAAAACCTGGCCAAAACCGTCTTCAAAACACCTTCATCAAAACCACCGCTAAGATGTTACTGAGTTGATTCTTGATGAACAATATTAGAGATTTATTTGGAGCTTAATTCAAGGTGTCTGGATTTCTGTGTCTATCGTATTGATTTTCCGTTAGCGTCTGCTGTTTGTGTTCAAAACTAGCTTGTGCATAGTCTAGCTAGGACAGGGTCTTAAAGGGGCAGTGATATTAAATTAAAGGGATTGTTCAAATATCATTGAAAGCATTGAAACTATTACAAAAACAATATTTTAACACGTTTTGTGGGTTCTAATAAATGTATACATAAATAACTTAATGTCTTATTTATATATTTATTGCTCTTTATTCATATAAATATTTATATTATATTTATATCACTAAGTTTATTTATGGTTCTATTTGAGTATGTATTGCTATTTATTCATATAAATATTTATATTATTTATATCACTAATGTTATCTACGGTTCTATTTGAACTGTGGGTTACATCCTCCCCTCCTTTCCTGATCCCTGTGCATCCTATTAGCAACTACACAGTCATCACTCTATGTGACTCCCAGGAGTTTGGCTCATTTAAAGAGTCTGAGATGACTGCACTCAAACTCTGGAACAGTGACTGCACTACTATGTCTAAGGGGTTTCCTAAGTAGGGGTAAGTCAGTCTCTGTATGGGTTGTCTGTGTCTACTGGACTTTCTTAGGTGGCTTCCATTCTCTCTGGCATCTTCTTCTGGATTTGCATCAGGTAAGTTAGTCTCTCCCGGATTCATCTCAGGTAAGGCACTCTCTGGATTCTCGTCAAGCAAGTTATTCTCTCCCGGATTCATCTCAAGTAAGGCACTCTGGATTCTCGTCAGGTAGGTTGTTCTCTGGATTTTCATCGGGTATGTTGCTCTCTGGGTTCTCAATAGGTAAGCCATTCTCTGGATTCCTATCAGGTAAGTCATCCTCCTCAGGTTTCGGAGCAGGTAAGCCTAAGACAGAACCCATATCAGGTGGGCTGGTCTCATTTGGTAGATCCTGATCAACAGCTATCACTTCAGCAACCTCAGGGAAAGCTTCAATCACATTTGGAAGGTCTTGCTCAACAGTGGACGCTTGAAAGCGTTGCCAGTCGGTGTTCCTTGTAGAGGACTCTACAATTTCAGGAGCATAGCTGACGCCCAGGGTATCTACCACCAAGTCACCGTGGTCGTAAAGGTAAGTGACATCAGGGTCCTCAGAGTCGGAGTCTTGCCTTTCAGATTCATCTGACCTTCTATCCTTTAGGCATTGACGGGTCCTTGGCCGTCTAGGTCTCTCCTCTATGGCCACTTCAGCTTCAACTGGGGTAAGAGGAAGGAACCCACAAGGCAGTAGCAGGTCTCGATGAAGGGTTCGTAGCGGACCATCCTTCGTTTCAGGCCTCACAACATAGACCGGGATGTCTCCAGACTGATTGACAACAACATATACACCAGATTCCCACTTGTCTGCCAACTTGTGTTTGCCTCTGAGGCGAACATTCCTCACCAGGACTCTGTCACCTTCCGTCAGCGTGGACTCAACAACATGTTTGTCAAACCTTGCTCTGCTGTTTTCTTCGCATTCTCTGTTGCTACTCTGTAGCTTGCTTCCAGTTGGGATTTCAGGTGACGCACATACTGTGAGTGTGAGCCCGGCTGGTGGTTGACAGGTAAGCCAAACGCTAAGTCCACCGGCAATCTTGGTTGTCGGCTGAACATCAGTTCATAAGGGGTGAAACCAGTGACTTCACTTCTAGTACAGTTGTAGGCATGTACTAAAGGCTTGACATACTCTCGCCAGTGACTCTTCTTCTGGTTCTCTAGGGTGCCTAGCATGCTCAAAAGGGTCCGATTGAAGCGTTCAACAGAGCTCCTGAAGAGGAGGGAGAGCTCAGTAAGTTCTTTTCTGAGAGATGGTGGAGGTTTTTCTCCCAGCTCCAGCTGTCTGAGCACTGCACTGATGCAAGAATCCGCCCTCTGCTTCTCCCGCATTTCAGTGGGTGTCATCATCGGGATGATGTTCACACCGTCAAGCTGGCATTCCTTTTCAAAGCTCTCTGAAACAGCATTTGGATGGTGAGTAAGCGACATAACCAAGGTAGTGCCAGGTGATGTTCCTTCATCATGAACCAAGTGCTTCTCACAGATGGCTTTGATGGTGCTTTCAACTATTTCTGTTGACAGGTGTCTTTTTGTGAACTGCTGTATCCTCTCAATCTCTTTTCGGGACGATGTGTCATCAGGTAGCCTACTGTGTGGACGTCTGGACAGCCCATCCTGATTCTGCTTCCCAGCCCTGTACTGAAGCTGGAAATCGAAGGTTGACAGATCAGCTAACCACCTGTAACTTGTGGCATCAAGCTTGGCAGAGGTAAGTATGTATGTCAACGGGTTGCTATCAGTGACAGCAAGAAATGGGCGTCCGTAGAGGTTTTTTCTGTAATTGCCCACTTAAGGGCAAGAAATTCCAACTTGTGGGCAGGATACCTGCTTTCACATCTTGACAGACCACGGCTTGCATAGGCGATGGCTCTCTTCTGCCCTTGTTGCTCCTGGTAGAGTGCCGCACCAAGACCTGAAGTGCAGGCATCTGTCAGGGATGCAAACAGGGCGCTTTTCGGCGCCTCCCGCTTTTTTCACGTCAGTTTGGGTGACTTGTGTGAATCGTGCAGATCCGAAGAGTTTTTTTTTTATGGGAGGGGGGGGGGTTCTGATCATCAAGGATGCTTTCCGGCGACTCTAGCTTTTTTCACGTCATCTACTGCAGGCTACAAGAGGAACCAGAGCGTTTCTCATATGGGCCTGCTGGTTAATGTGCTTCTGATAACCTCCACTCATCTTTGATCATGTAGCAAAGGAGCTGTAGTCTATCGTTCTAGCAGCTAAGAAAATATAGGCTCCATTAGGAGGCAACTCTCTCAGTTCGCGCTCTTACCTCCGCAGTATAGCTACTTCAGGTGGAAGTTTCAACACGCAACACGCTGCCATCTGACTGATCATCCGGAACCGTACAATAATACAATTATTCCTGTCAGTGACCTAGGCCTAGTATTTAATGTTATGTGGAAATTGCAAGAATACGGGTAAAAACAATTCCTTACTTCAACCACGGAATTGCGTGTGTCATTAATTAAAACGGTAGGAAAACTGAATGAAAGACGGCGCCGTCCATCAACAAAAACAGCACAGAGTCAAAATGTAGGCCTAATTTAAAGGGACAGGGATCACTCAAGACATAGGCCTACACCACGAGTGATGAACGTGAAATGCTTTGAATAGCCTACTACAAAACAAGCATTTATATGACAACTGCGTATAGAACCATTCTAATCTAGCTAATGGTAAATTAAGTATATAGCATTCACATATAAAGCATTCAATAGCCTGATGAAAACTTGTTCAGTCAGTTAAATTGCTCTCATAAAAGGAACAGCAGGCCTACAGAACATTCCAAATAGGCTAGTTTCCTTTCACTTCGACTGCAACATATGAGTTAAACTTATGCAACATATGAGTTAAAATTCAAAAGCATCTGGCAAGTGACAGGTTTTAGGGGAGGAAATGAGAAAAAAGTGTGTTACCTGATTACACAGTCAATGTTCAGTATTTGGCCTATAATTAAGCCTATAATATTTGGCATTTTTGAATCCATGAAAATTAATCAAAATCTATCATTTCCTATGAACAACAGACCCCAGTAACACATGGAATTGCTAAAAATGTTGAAGGATCGAAAATAATCAAATCATTGGCTTAAATAATCAATATTGTATCGAATCGTGATGAAACTTGTGATTTACACCCCTATATGGCATCCTTACAATTAGGGAAGGTTTTTGGGAAGTATTTCTCATGCAAACACTGTGCAACCATGCTGAGTAATGCAATGAAATCATTGTAATAGTTTGCAATTTTGCATTAGTAAAGCTGTCCACCGATGTGCATGTTTTCACTTACTGCTTTAGTTTCAATTGTGCAACAACAAGACCATAACAATGATAATGGTTTTATATATCCATAAAGATACATTTCTGGAATCTTTTTTTTTTACGAGGGGGGGGGGGGGGGGTTGGTTGGTAATGTTTCTCTCTTTTTTCACCTCACATGTGTTTGCATCACTGCCAAGGAACTGGGACAGTGTATTTTAATATAAAGAACATTTTTGTGTGAATAGGGTGAGCCCTGGATGGCAGAGGTGGTGGCAAAATGTAATTATATGATATTTCCTGCGGGGGCATGGGCTTCGATAATCTCACTCCTTTTTGACCATACCTCTGTTTGCATCCCTGATCTGTATGCAGAATGTAGGGCAACTTGGTGTCAGCAAACCCGAGGACAGGGGCAGTGGTCAACTTCTCGATGAGCGTGTCAAAAGCTGTTTGGCAAGCGGGGGTCCATCTGTCACTGAAGAGGTCTTTTGGATTGTGGTACTTCTCAGTGTTCACTGTGGTCTTAAAGCTTTTTCTCATAGGTGGATATCCGGCAGTGGGGGCATTGAGAGGCTTCACAATCTTTGAATAGTCCTTAATGAACCTACGGTAGTAACCTCAGAATCCCAAGAATGCTCTCAGTTCTTTCAGTTTAGTTGGTCTTGGCCAGGTTTTTAAAGTTGTTATTTTCTCTGGGTCTGTTTCAATTCCCTTCTCAGACACAATGTGTCCTAGGTACTTCACGGAGGTCTGGAAGAACTTGCATTTCTCGGGTGATAACTTCAGGCCGAACTCTTTCAACTGGTTGAGCACTCGCATCAGTCTTTCCTCATGCTCTTGTAGTGTTGAGAAGACGATCAAGTCATCCAGGAAGACGAGGGCCTGCTTCATGTTCAGCTCTCCTATGCAGCATTCCATGAGCCTCTGAAACGTGCTAGGGGCATTTGTTATCCCCTGAGGCATTCTGTTGAACTCGTAGAATCCAAGTGGACAGACAAATGCAGTTTTCTGCTTGTCCTTTTCCTCCATTTCGATCTGGTAAAACCCAGATTTGAGATCGAGCACCGAGAACCACTTTGATCCAGTCAATGCTGAAAAGGACTCCTCCAGATTGGGTAAGGCATATGAATCTTTGATTGTCCGCAGGTTCAGCTTCCTATAGTCCACGCAGAGTCTGACGTCCCCATTCTTCTTATTGACGACCACAATCGGCGAGGAGAAGGGTGACTCAGATTCGCGGATAACTTCTGCATGAAGGAGTTGCTGGATGTGGTTTCGTACAGCCTCAATGTCCTGTTGGTGTATAGGCCTCGCTCTGTGCTTAAAATGTGTCTCGTCACTGAGCTTTATGTGATGTTTGATCTTGTCAGTGCGGCCAAATTCAAGGTCGTGCTGCGCGAACACCTCAGGCATGGAGCTCAACTTTTCAACTATTCTGTCTTTCCACTCGCTACATATTGGAGAGTTACTGAAGTCAAATTCAAGCTTTGTCTTGGGGATCAGGTCTGTTGAGGGTTTGGAGCCAAGAGTTTGAAGAGACTGGGCACTCTTGATGGCATGGATCTCTGCTATCACAGCTTTAGGGGGTAGAGTTATGTCATGGTCTGACTCATTCTTCAGAATGACTGGTAGGCGGTGGGGCTGCTTAGATGGCAGTTTGCTAGCCCGTCAGTTACCAGTATGCCACCTGGTAACAAAACTGCTGTTGGCGACTCTACCATCACCCACTGACCACCATTAGTTGTTCTGCAGCTCACCGATCCTTCAAAGACTCTTGTCTGACCGGCAGCAATGGTCTCAGTGTCTCTGCCTCACTTTCCCCATGCTTGAATCAAAAGTGTGTCTTTGTCTGGCTCCTAGAGTTTTTAAGACTGCTCTGTAGCTATATGGCAGTGACTGATAGCTCTGAGGAGTGACATCTGCATACTGCTCATAGAGGACATCCAAAGCATTTGTTCCTACTAGCACTGATGACAGAGTTGAGCGCATATCAGGTACAATCAGCGCTAGTGTAGCAATGTCAATGTCCACTCCAAAGGTGTTCTTATAGGGAAGCTGATGGTAACTTCGATGTAGCCAAGGTAAGGCACTTCCTGACCATTTTCTCCCTCCACTTCAAGTAGGTCACTTAATGAGTGGATGGGAAGATGAGACAGGGTTTCTTGATAGAAGGAGTTTGGGATCGTTGTGACTTGAGAGCCTGTGTCTAGCAAGCAGCTGCATTCTCTGCCACCTATGGTCACTTGTGCAGTGCACCGTGCCCCAACCAGTCCTTTGGGCAGGGTTGCTGACTGTCTCTTGGTGTGAGAGGTTGAACACAGAACAACCTGTGTGGGTGCCTTTGGTTTGGTGGCTGGCTTAGCTTGGTTCTTTCTGTGACCTTTCTGTGTGACACGTGCGAGCTGGGTTTGTAAATCAGCTATTTGCTTTTTCAGATCTTGGATCTCTGATGAAGGAGAAGGTGACTGTGATGTACTGCATTCTTCATCATACTGCACACAGATGCCTTGGTAATGGGATGACACCTTGGGTTTTGAGGCACTGAGGTGGTGCTTCATGCGAGATGCTTTGGAAGCTCACCTGTCTTCTGCTGTGCGGAGTAACAGGAGCAGTTCAGCAAAGGTAGGTGGATTTTGCTTTTCTGCTCCAGTTGCAGCTCAGATATCAAGGTGTTGTCCCAACAACCTCTGACAAACTGTCTCAGAAGCTGCCTGTCAAACTCACTTGCAGAGACACCCCCACTCCTGAGGGTGGCATTCAACATCACTTGCAGCCGTTGAAGGTAAGCTGAGGGTTTCTCACCACTGTCTTGCATCGTATTAAGGTACTTTGCAAACAGGTCATCTCCATCTTTAACGGTGCTAAATGCAGAGTCTAGGATCTCCAGATATACACTTGGAGGTGTTTCAGGTGTCAGGTGCTTCACAATGTCAATGGCAGGTGACGAGGCTTTCGAGGAGCTTTCGTGACTTGTGCAAGTCTGATTGCCTAGTGTCTTTGAGAAGAAGTCCCACATTAGAGCGCCAGGTCTCATAATCCGCCTCATTATTGGGTCTAGGGAGACGCCCAGAGAATGGTCTGAGTCTTAGGGCTGTGTTTACATGCATAGCAGAATCTTCATTTCGCACTATGTGTTCAACGATTACTTTCTGAATTTCTGGTGGATTCACATCACAAAGTTTCAAAGCTGGTTGTGTCTCTTTGGATGGGGCTGGTGGCATTGCCCAGTTACGCTCTGGCTGAATATGCCGCTCTGGAACTGTGCTGGGTCGGCTAACTGTGCTGTGAGGAGAAACCTGTGCAGCTCTTTGCGGAACATGTTGCTCAAGCGAACTCAATTCCATGTTGTCACTTTGGGTTTCGGAATTATCAAGGTCAACAGCCTCGCTGATGATGGAGAGTTCTTCTTTAAGGAGAGTTGCAAGGTCCTTGCCAGTCTACTTAGCTATCTCCTTCAGCTCAGAGAGGTAAGTCTGTGTAGCTGTTTTGCTAGTTACAGGTGTGTAGACACTAGCTAGGGCTCTAATACAGTAA
Organism: Alosa sapidissima; assembly: GCF_018492685.1. Lineage (NCBI taxonomy): Eukaryota > Metazoa > Chordata > Actinopteri > Clupeiformes > Clupeidae > Alosa > Alosa sapidissima. The sequence goes on along the minus strand of NC_055959.1, from coordinate 5,163,691 downwards.
CTGTAGTTAGCTGGGGAACTTGTGTCAAGTGTGTAGGGCAATAAAGATGCAAGTGCCTGTACAGCTGTGCCATATCTATATTTTATGATGGCTTGCTTGTCTGAGTGTGCTGTGTGTGAGGAGTCTATTGGGATTAGTCTTTCGATGGGGCCATACTGTTTAAGAAAGTCATAAAGTTCTTCATCTGTTTCTGTGTTAGTTATACCACTGGTAACTATAACTGAGTTAGGGATTTTTACATTGTTTGTCTGAACTACTTCCATGTCTCGTTAAGGTTAGACTCTAGTTTTTAACTCTAGTTTATTTGGATTAATACCACTCCTGGCCTGGCTCGCCAATTTTATGTAGCACTTGTGTCACTGTGACCGTAATAATTATGCTACTGGAAGGTATAATGGAAATATTTTAAATGTTTCTTTTGTTTGTGCAATTGCTTCACTTTTCAGTTTCACTTTAACAGGAAAACATAAAAGAAACAAATACAACACATTAACCAATCCACGTTCATACATTCACCCATTCACAATCTATTCAGTATATTTAAATAACTGTGTTGCAACACTTTAAATAATTTCAGTTCAGAGGATCCGTCCAATTTGATTTGTTCAAAAGCTCAGTCAATATCCAGTGTGAATCAAAGAATAGCTCAGTTCAATTTGTTCAGGTCAAACCGTTTCCGAATGCGGTGTTTCAGTCCTTGCCGTTAGATTTCCTTGGGTAGGCTCGCCATCTAGTGTCCACTTGAAATATCTCTCAGTTCGTATGCTGTCTCACAATACGCTGAATCATCAAGGGTCCGATCAGTCGTCAAGCTAGTCAAGCAAAAAAAAAAAAAAACCTGGCCAAAACCGTCTTCAAAACACCTTCATCAAAACCACCGCTAAGGTGTCTGGATTTCTGTGTCTATCGTATTGATTTTCCATTAGCGTCTGCTGTTTGTGTTCAAAACTAGCTCGTGCATAGTCTAGCTGGGACAGGGTCTTAAAGGGGCAGTGATATTAAATTAAAGGGATGGTTCAAACATCATTGAAAGCATTGAAACTATTACAAAAACAATATTTTAACACGTTTTGTGGGTTCTAATAAATGTATACATAAATAACTTAATGTCTTATTTATATATTTATAGCTCTTTATTCATATAGATATTTATATTATATTTATATCACTAAGTTTATTTATGGTTCTATTTGAGTATGTATTGCTATTTATTCATATAAATATTTATATTATTTATATCACTAATGTTATTTACGGTTCTATTTGAACTGTGGGTTACACTTGTAGATAGTGACCTTGCAAGATCCCTAGTCATTGCTAAATAATAGTCTGTGACTGTACTCTTTCAAAAATCTTTTCCAAATCTTTGCAAATCTTTCCAAAGCCTGTCAGTGTAAGGAGGGCTTAATGTGAGCTGGCTGGAGTTTCCCATATGACAAAGAGACAGGTTGGCTGACTGTTGACAGAATGATTAGGAGGTTCTCCACCCATGAGGTAGGTGTGGCACAACTGTTTCCACTTCTCAGTCTGTCATTCTGACTGCTGTCAATCACACTCACAGTTGTGAGTGATTGACACAAGTTGACGGATTAAGACACCACAAGGGCAGAGCTGTTGAGAGATTGTGTGTGTGTGGAGGAGTCACTGAGAGGGTAGAGGGTATGTGTGTGTGTGTGTGCGTGCTGGTTTGGGTTAAATGATGAAATGTGTGCTGTCTCCCCAAAACACATAAATAAAATCTCATTTCAAAACAGCTAAATGACAGATGACGTAAATGCATGATATCATGATTAAAAAAAGATGAATAAATGTGTGCGCGCATGTGTGTGTGTGTGCAGACTGGTATATGTAGGTTTGTAAAACAAGAGTGCAGAGACTGGTGGGAATAAACAATAAATAATCAAGGGGTGATACAACACTGCCACAACTAGACTTCAAAGGCCTGACGTCATCATGAGTGTGTGCCCTCTGAATCAAGCCTTGTGTGTGGAGAAAAAAGAGCAAAATCTGTGCCAAGATTCTGAAGTAATTTGAATGGGGAATAAGTATATTTAAATAATGGCTAGCCTAGTATAATTAAATGTGTGGATAAGCTGTCTTTGTACTTTTGAGATATCATGAATTTAAATGTATTCAACTGCTTTCAAAAAACTGTTTGAATGTGAATCTGAAGGGAACATCTTCTCCAGAAAAAAACACCAGCGTTCAATAAAATGATATGGCCACTTGCCATTGATAACTTTATTTTTGTCTGCTTTGGCATGACTAAAAGCCTCCTGATTGGTCAACGGAGACAACCAGAAAGCATCTCTGCAAGCAGGTATGATTATTTTGATGATTATTTTCGGATTTTTAAAAAATGTTTTCATTATTTGTTTCAGTGTCAGTTAATTTTGTAAGTGTCTTGATAAGCACGAGTGACAAAGAGCAACAAAATCCTTCGCTCTCGGAAAGACAGGCAACATATCTGTTTTTTGTTACTTCGTTTGTGGCTTTAGTGTTATAGACGCTATTTGGAATTTCCTCATCGGTGAAAAACGGCACGTTCCTGATTGTGCACCAATTGCTTATGTTAACTTTTGCCCTTTTAAATAGCCTATATATACACATAGAGGCACTTGTAGCATGATATCCTGCTATAATATAAACCCTTATGTGATAGCCTATTTGTATTTATCACCCTCGCCAACTTAATCATTTTGAACAAGCTCAACCGTCTCGGGTGTAATTGGCTCACAATATCAACCCATCGTTCATCGTATGAACATGACGGCCATACAAAGACAGCCGAGCCAACAACAATATGGTGGTGCGCTCGCTCCAGTGCGAGACTACAGCCACTACAACAACGAGATGGAGTCGTGCGGGCCCACGCGCTGCTGCGGGGAACATGTGCATGTTCCGCTGATCTCCATTACAATGGCTGCGCAAGAGAAGAAAAACGACGCGCCAGCGCTTTGTCCCAGAGTAACATTTGGAAAGTAGGGATTTGCCCTTGACAAGGTCGAAGGGCAGCTCTTTTTCTTGTGTTGCACCTGGCAAGCGCACTGCGCAGATGGACATGCAGGCGTTTGGTTATAACATGCCAGACAGTCGCCTAGGCTAAGTTTTGAAAAACGTATCCTACTTTTAAGTAGTGAGTTATTAGACTACACAATGGAATTGAGATGTATCCTGCATCAATAAAGTGTATCCTATATGTTACAATCTTAAACATTCTGATAAACAGTTTATGCCTGTCTTCACATATACTGTAGGCTATAGTGACATGTAGGCTAATTAAATCTGATTCTGAGTGAATGTGTAGGCCCACCATGTCAGATCTATCTCTAATATATCTGTAGGACTCAATAAATACTTGAGCTTAGTCAATCTGATCTCTTTTCCAGATGTTTCCACTTTTCACTCTTTAACCGTTGCAAATGATGTTACCACTGTCAAATTCGATCAAGTGGCAAACTGTTAAACTAGCATGAAATGTCATGTATTTTCAAGTCCGTTTGGAAACCAGTGTCTACAAAATGAATATATTTCCATTGATCTAACACAACATTCAGATTATGTATCCTACTGCAGTGTCACTGTATTTACTACTGTGTGTTGTAAAATTGTAATATATTTTCCCTGTTATTCCAAATTAATTCAGTGTCCAAGTAGCCTCTTCTCTGTGACACAGCTCATTGCTTAAGCGGAAATGAGCCAGCAGCATAGCCACTGCCACAGATACGCACCATTTAGTGCATTAAGTCATCCTGGAACCAAGACTCCTAATTGACTTGACTAGGAAGCCATCAAAGCTCTGAAAAAATCACAACCATGTTCTACCAAACCATAACCAACATCTCATGGTACAGAAATATGTTTCATAATAATCTGTGGTCTGTTTTAGTCTGTGGATCAATAGGTCCTTACCAGAATAAACAGGTTTATGAATGTTTCCATAAATACCAAAGTAGATGAGAGCTGATTATGAATAGATTTGCCTCATAATTTACCTGTACTATTTTCTTCGACCTCATCTGAAAACATTTCCGCTAAACTAATATTAATCTGATAGATTGTTTTGAGTGTGGGGCATTTTAGCAGTTTTGAGGGGTGAGTTAAACCTGACACTGCCTTTGCTGGGCGCCGCTGGGTGAGTGGGTGGGTGGCTGGGGGGGGGTAGGACGATTCTAAGAGCCCAGCACTGACAAGAGACCACCAGAGAGCCCCTCCGATAATACTGGGGGGGGGGGGTTCAGTGTCCTGTTTGTATGTACACTGTAGTTGTGTGTGTATGTTGTGTGTATGAATGTTGGGATATAGGAGTACTGTGTGTGCGTGTTTGTGCATGAGATTTGACCGTGTATTGTGTGTGTGTGTTTATATGTATGTGTACGTGGCACCTGTTTGTCACCCTTCACCCACCGCCTTCCCTTTCCCTCCCACCCTGACTGCTGCTTTACGACCCCCCACCCCCTTTCGTGTCATCAGCAGTATGCCGACACTGTAGCAAGCGTAAAATCAATAGCCTCTTAAACAGTGACCCGGGCTTACTTCTCCAGTGTGGGGTTGACAAACGTGAGAGGCCTCATTGATTGAATCAGCTCACTGGGCAAGCCCTCTGTTGGCCTCCATGAATTGGCCAGAGAGAGGGCGCAGAGCGAGAGAAACAGAGAGAGAGAGAAGGAGTGGAGTAGAGTGGAAGAAAGGAGTAGAGAGAAGCTAAAAATGAGGGAGGAGAGAGGGGGTGACAGAAGGATAAGAGAGAAGAAATGAATGTAGGAAGAGAGAAAGTAATGAAGCGATTCCATCATAAGGGAAAGAATGAGAGAAAGGAAAAGAGAGAGTAGGTAGAAGTCAAGGTGATGAGAATCAGTATGTTTACAAATCGAATTATTGTGTTAGTCCGACCAAAACCGAACTTTTTAAATGCATGTAAACATGACCACAGAAGACAAAAACAGGAGGGGAGAGAGCCAGTGAAGAGGAGAGAAAGCAAAGACAGCAGGATCAGAGAGAGGAAACAGTGTCCAGGGATCACACCACGTACCCATCCATGAGCCCTTCATCCACAGCTGGAGGTGGATTCTGATTGGTCTGAGTCAGGTCCATGAACCACCCTCTCACAGCCCAGCAACTGGTGAAGTAGAGAATCAAATGGACTGACAGAGGGGTGGGGCGCTGTTACCAGGGCATCAGGAGCTTCTGTAACTAAGGGCATAGTCAACACAGAAAGTCATGGTGCTTGAACCTGGTGTGCTGACGTGCTTTTGGGTTAGTGTGGAATAAGGGCAGACCCTGCTTAACTAATCAGTGTTTGTTTTGTGCCCTGTTCAGCCAATCAGTGCTTGCCTCATTCATGTGCTGCTCAACCAGTCAACATTTGATTTAGCATTTCAATCTCTGCTCAACCAGTCAGTGCTTGTGTGTTGGCCATGGATATAAGTGTGCACATCGACCCCTCTGTGAATCTGACTTTGAAAACCCATTCATTTCTTAACTTTCTGATTTAAATATTTAGGAATGTCTTTGGGTTGTTCCATATATTGAAGTACTTTCCCAGGTCAATTAAGAAACACTTTTCTCATCGTTTAAAATTGCCTTTGGCTTTAATAATCCTTTATTGTTTCAGCAGAGCACATTATTAAAGCCAGCTGCCATTAACTACATGTAAAACTAAGTTGATCACACACTTTAACTGACTGTGTGATTGAAGCACTGGGAACTTGTAAAGTGCATACCATATCTCTCCCTCATGATGAATTTGTGTAAATTACATTGATGATATAGGCCTACAGTGTGGTACACATGAGGCCTTTTTGTGCCCTGAGATTCATCTTGACACATCATCAAACAGCTATATCATTCATGTGTGTTATCATGGTTGGGAGCAATAAGGTTAGGTAAGCAATCTGATAAACTATCAGTGCCATCCAGGGGCACCACTAGAAATGATGGGCCCTATGATAGAACTGGATCCCCTAAGACACCCACGGGGGCTGGAGTTGCTTTAAGTACACTTACTGAGGGCCCCTATACAATCTTTAAATTGTCAGTGTGTGTGTGTGTGTATGTGAACATGAGTGTATGTTTGAGTGTTGGATTGGTTATGTTACAGGGTTTGGGAACGAAAATGTTTATCTTCTACTTTTCTCTAGACCACATCTTTTTACTGTGTCTGTGTGTGTGTGTGTGTGTGTGTGTGTGTGTGTGTGTGGTGTCTTTGTGAAACCTGGAGAGAAAAGGTGAAGTTTTTTGTGCAGCCCGACCCTCTTAACACACACATCACATACATAACATAAACTTATGCATAACACACCAGGTATTTGGTGTGATGCTGCAGCAGCATGCCGACAGAGACAGATGAGATGTCAGTGGCTCTGCTCACTCACAGGGCTGTGGGACACTTGGGGAGGACAATGCCCTGTCACAGCCGTTCACACAGGACACTGCATCCTCTCCTCCTTAACATTCAACAGTGCAAAGAGCAAGGTATTATCAAAAGGTGTATGCAGTCTGTGAGTGTGTGTGTCTGTGTGTGTGTGTGTGTGTGAGGCAGGGCAGATTTGGAGGGACGATCAATGTTGGGGAGATAAATTACCCACCCTTACCCCTTGGCTACATCCACACGCCCTCATTGTCACCCTGTTGCCCCTCCACCACCATTACAACCTCAAGCAATCCTGCAATGAATAAGATTGGCCATGGACTTAGTCCAACAGGAGGGAGATGTTTCTTGTTTGCAAATGTGTTGAATAGGACACATGCACCTCCTGTCACTCATGGGCTACTTTGTGCTCTTAGTTGTTCACACAGCCTGGAGCTGTCTCCGCTGAGTGTGTGTGTGTGTGTGTGGTGTGTATGTGAGTAGTTGGTGAAGTGGAAGGGTGCTGTGGCAGTAGGGGGGGTGGGGGTCAGAAAAGATGGATGGGCCCCCAGTATGGCAATTAATAATGTTTTTACAAGAGCGATGAAGCCGTGCAGGAGGGAGAGCCAACGGATCGCGGCGGCTATTGAAATGTGCAGGTGAATTGATTGGTCCATTGGATTTCCCCTAGAAATCATTTGGATTAATTGAAAGCATGGGGAGGGAATGGAGAAGGGGAAAAAGAGGGGGAGGGAGAGGGAAAGAAAGAGAGTTAGGTAAAAAGGAAAAGAGAGAAAGAGAGAGAGAGTAAGGGCAAGAGAGGAGGGGGGGGATTGGGGGGTGTGAGTGCTCTGATTTATGGCCCTGTTCAAAACAGGGAGAGAAAATGGCTGCTTAACAGCTAGAGACACGAAGAGAAGGATTTGCTGTGTTGTCACTCAGACACAGATGGCCCTGGAAGGCAAAGTTGACAGCCAGGCTGACTGCAGGCCATTCCTCTTTGTCAGAAAGGACTGCTAGAAAAATGATATGCTGATCCACAACATGTCTGACAGCCAACTGAGTAAAAGCAACTGAGTGGGGTGGCACCTTCAGTGATTCAAATCAGCTAATGCCTAGACAGGGCCAGCTAAAAAAGCTAACATTCTTTTTTTTTGGATGTTGAATGTTGTCACAGGAAACTTTATTTTTTCAGTGCTTCATCATCTAACTCACCTCGTCTTCCAAGCCTATCAGACAAAAAGTGAATAGATATTCAACAAATTGCCTTTATCTCGAAATCAGTAGGAAACATAGGTTATCATGGAATCAATCATTCCAAATTGCAGATAGTAGCCTAGACATTGCCCTGACGTCTTAAACTCTTTGAACTCAGCTCAACACCGCCCCCTTTTGTCGAAGCCTGTTGATTTTCTAAAGAGGTCATTTGAGCGCCTCTGGAATCATGACTGCTGTTTCTTTGGATCAGAGGGTGTTGAAGTTACATGCTCGCAGATCAGGTGTCCTCACACATCCGTGTAGCCTAGCCTACCAACTTAACATCTTAAACTGACCTCCCGCTGCATTTTAAACAACAAATACATATTAACTATCAACAGCCTATCAACTAGGCTATCAAACAGCAAGGATGGTGCGGTGGCTGAGGGAGTGTAACAGCAGGCATACACATTATGGATACCTATCTGTGCATATCTTAATATTTCTGACTTTGTCTCCTTAGTTCTTTCGCGTCATCCTATCCAATGGAATAAACCGGATCAAGTCAAACGTGAGCGATAATGACCTTTATCGCGTGAAATAAGATCAGTGATGTAATTGAAGAAGCCCCCCTGTGACAGCGCTAATAGTTCCACAGCAACCATGGTAACCATCGCTTCCTTTGTAGAACGTCTCACAAACACCGTATCATTTTATTCATCACACTGCAGTTAACGTGACCGCTCCCTCAATCTGGCTGCCATGGCTTTGGCTGGGACCAGCTGTCTGCAACACCTGACGTCGAAAGTGATGGTTGACAGCCAATAAAGGTAACATAAACAACTTCTCATGAAGTAAATATCATACAATGTATTTTAGTAAGGATGGGGTTTAGAGTTCTTTGAGCTTCTAGCCTATATGACAATGTTTCAAAGTAGACTAGGCTAGGCTACTGTAAGGATGGGGCTACAAAGTTTCCCCCTCATTGAACATCTTCTAGAGGTTTATCTGCAAATATGTGCATAATCTTAGCAATTAATTGTGTTTATAGACTTACCTTATAGGCTAACATATGAGCTGTTTAATATATTGTATGTGCAGTAGATGTAGGGAAATTAGTCCAATAATTATCTTGATAGCCATTTTGTTCTCAATCAAAATAGACGCAAAGAAAAATATGTTAGGCTATAGCACCTCTGAACTTGTGTTCCCCCTTTCCACTTGTGATCTTGTGTCAACACAAGAGTAAGCGCTGGAAAGTAAAGACTCAAAATGGAACCCAATCCCTGTCAAGGACTCTGCAGGCCATAGACGAGATAGTGTAAGTGACCATTGTGTGCACTGTACTGAGTGAAGCTGATACCCGGGAGGCTGCAGGGGCAGATTTCCTCTCAGGGCCCTCCCTGTGTTTCCAAACATGATTAGATTAGTGATTAGGAGCTCCACAACATCTTCACCCATGTGACAGCAATCATGACCGGATGATTGACAAGGGGCAGGCTTAAATGTGTTACGTACAGAGCGACCTAGTGCTGTTAGCTGTCATTGTGTTCATGGAATTAGAATGTTTGGTCTATGAGTAAAGAGGAGAGGCCTGTAAACTGCTATTGACCCAGAATGGCAAGCGGTCGGTAGAACTGTGATTGTTTAGTTGTTTAATTCTGCTCTTTCATCTCACATTACTAAAGCCAGCTGTCTGTGTGTCTCTCAGAGTGTGTGTGTGTGTGTTTGTTTGATGGGTGTGAGTGTGCTAGTGAGAGAGTGATTGAGTGTTTATGGTAGTGAGTGAGACCGTCAAGAGAGTTGAAAAGAAATTTGAATGTTTAAAGTGTGGCACACACAGACAATGGACAGATATTTGCTAATCAAGATTTTATTATTGTCTGATTGTATTGTCTTTTAGGTGTTTACAACCCTTTTTGAAGTGCTGTGTCATCGTACAGTCATGAGTAGTTGACAACAACAGGCATAAAACAGGGCAGTGCATCTCTAATGCTTCTCCTGTGTGCCTCAGCTTTTCTTTGAGATGTTGCGCTTTTTTGTGGGACATTTGGTTTTAGTTGAGGCTAATTGTTAATGTTAACAGCTCAAAGTCAGCAAACACTATGTCATCAATGTGAGAAGTTTACTGTGTGGCCTCAAGAAGAAAGGGATGCGCTGTTTGTCCTACCCACTCAACTTGAGCAATACCCAGAGCACTCTGCTCCACATCCGGCCTTGATCCTGGCGCAGGTCGGACAGATGCATGCCAGATCTGGGCCAGACTGCTCTGCTTGCTCTGGTCTGGGATGGCAAACATGTGAATGACATGTCTTTATGGTTGTCTTCTGTGTCTTGGGTTTGTATGTACAGACTTTGAAGCACACTGTCTAGGTTGTAAGGTAAACCGTGCAGGCACCAGCTGCCATAAAAGCATTTAATGATCTGCAGTTAGTGGGTTGCTTATCCAAAACCAAATATCCAGACTCGGTTATAGGCACACAAAAAAGCTTTAGATAGAAGCAATAGTCATGTTACACCATGAAGGTTGGGTGTAATTTAGTTTTTTACCTGTTTATAAACCACATCTTCATAAACCACATCTCTCTCTCTCTCTTTCTCTCTCTCTCTCTCTCTCTCTCTCACACTCACACACACACACACACACACACACACACGCACACACACACAGACTGATAGCTATTTGTTTTGAATAGTTAAGCTTTCTCTGCATGACACTGGTGAAAGCTGTGCACCGCTGAAAGCTAGAGGGCAGCATCCATACCACAACTGCCACAACTTCAGTCTCGCTGAATGCGGTTTCCCGTGCATTTAAGGCCGATTGAAGTTGAAGGGCAATGCCAAACACTGTGAAGTGCCCTAACATGTCTTTGTCATAACGAGTGCTACCCACAGACTTTAACACCTCTTGCTTGTTAGCACGCGTGCCCTTTGATGCGCCCACGCTCATAACGTGAGCTTTTTACAGCGTTTGCAACGGGGGCAGCGTGAGCTTGCGGCTTACCACACACACTTGCCACACTGTTTACACTTCTGAAACACGGTGGTAGACATGCCGGAAGGTGCAGTGGCTAACTGTTTCAATCTGACATTGACTGTTGCTTTATGGTTGTTGTGTGTAAGATTTGTGTGTAAGGCTTATTTAAAGCTGTTTACATTTGTTGTATTGTAGTGGTATAAAGTAGTGCATGGTGTCGTAATAGTTTGTACTAGTGTCATTGGCATGGTTTGTAGTAGTGACCAAGGTCTCTTTTGTTGCATTTGAATTTACATTCAAAATATGCCCATGTACAAAATTTGCTCATTCAGTAAACTGTTTGAAACCTCCGCTGAACTGTGCTTCGTTGAGTTATTATATAGCCTACTACTTCACTCATAAACATACACTAACCATTTTCATTATTGTCTGGATAAAATAGATAAGAAGATGTGAACTAAATATTAGGAGAGATTTATATAGGTTTGCCCTGGAATGGTAAAATATTTTCCTTTCCTATGTAAATGTAAATGTCTGTATAATTCTCTCTCTCTCTCTCTCTCTCCCTCCCTGTAGAATGTGGCCACCTGTAGTCTCCCGAGAAAAGGAGTCATGCTTCCCCGTTGTCAGTGGGAGCAAGCTTGGGGAGTTGGAGGCCACCATACCTGATGCTGCTACCCCCAGCACCACCACCTCCCTACAGACAGAGGGCGCTAAGATGAAGAAGAAAAAGAAGAGGTACTGCACACGTCCTTTCTTTAAACCCTCTTGCCATTTTTGTTAGGGTACAAACACTGTATAAATGACAGAAAAACTCCCCCGTCCTGCCTTGTAGACAATGCTGGTATGTACTATTAATCCCCCTCCTCCCACACATGATGCGATGTTGGTATTGGCTTGATTGATAGATAGATTGGTTGGCTGGATGCTGGAAGGTTCTTTCAGACCTGTGATTGGCTCAAATTGTGACCAGGCTATTTCAGACCTGTGATTAGCTGGAACTTATGATAGAAGGCTCTCTCTGATGGATGAGTTGCTGAGAATTGCCAGGGGCTTCTCCTAGACGTGTGATTGACTAGAATCTGTAGTAGGTTTCTATTAGACGTTTGATTGGCTGGCTTATGCCTGAGGGCTTTTTCCACTGGGCTACTGAATCAGACGGGAGGTCAGACATGAGGTCCTTCTCTCTAGGACATTATAATGACCACCCGGAGAAATGGCTTTCACACCACGCCAGTTACTGCAACCTACAGCGCCGAAAGGAATGTGCACAGGAAGACATACACAAAAATGCACATTAGTGAACATACAAACACACACACACACACACACACACACACACAGTGAGAAAGAAAGAGAGAAGTGACAGACAGAAATAGAGTGAGAGGAACACACAAGCACAAACATGTGTTAGCTCTAATCTCTTACCTTTCCAGCTGACAAAAAACATGATATACAGTACGTTTCAATAGATAGATTACTTTATTGATCCACATGGGGAATTGCGGTGTTGCAGCAGCAATTCACTCAAATCACAAAACACACAGAACTTGCACAAAGTCACATTGAGGTAGGTGACAGGTTAACGGGTTTGCAGTCTTCTGAGTCAGTCCTTGCTTTTAGTAATTGTCAAGGTAGTGGCAGTGGGAAGAGTGTCCTGTGGTTTTGGGGAGGGTAGATAGGTGGGGGAGAGAGGGAGTTGTGGTATGTGGAAGGTGGAGGTTCTTTGGGTTGGGTGTAGGGGGTCTGAGCCCTGAAGGCATCTGTGTGGTTATGAGCAGCTGGCTGTCTGTAAAGACAGTGGGCGACATGGAGGTAGCCAGCACCACCCGGTCTCTGGTTACAGTACCTGTCCATAAAACTAGCTAGGGCCCTTTCTGCTACCGCCTGGGACCTCTTGCCTTGCTGTCAGGCCCTGCCCAGGATCTGTGAGCCCCTCCACACATGCAAACACACACACACACACACACACACACACACACACACACACACACACACAAATACATGCACACATGAACACACAGAGGTGGCTCACAAATGAATGGTAAAAAAAACAAAAACTGTGTACAGGGCGCCTGTTTGATCTCTGCTCCTGCTTCAGGGGGGTCGTGGGACTGAACCCTGGGAGAATGCAGCGCTGAGCTAGGTGGCGTCGTCCTGTGTGTGCGTGAATATCCTCATTTGTGTGTGTGTTAGTGTGTGTTTGTTTGTGTGTGTGTAGTTGTGTGTGTTTGTATTGTCTGTGTCTTGTCCTATGATGTCCCTGTCGTCAGACTTGTTTATCATTTGCACATTGCCAAGGACATGGCTTGTGTTTTAAGTGTGTTATAATCCTGTTTGTATGAGGAATTCTATTTTACCGGTAATTGCTGTTAGTCAAATGTCACCGGGAACCAAATGACCAGTAGTGACAGTCTGTTACGAGTCACATAAACCCCCAGACAGCGGTTTCTCACTAAGCACCTGAGACCGTGTGGACTCTGCTGTCATGTTCACAGTCCATAGATCTTCCCAGGCGAGTAGCTGCCACTGGCTCCAGCCTGCTGATACGGCACAGGTTTGGCCCTGATCTGGCTCAGAGTAACCCCCCCCCCCCCGGGCACCCCAGTAAAAAAATATCTCCCATACCAGCCGGCAGCCAGAGGCCTTGAGGAGGACTCTGCAGCTTGTACGACAGTCGACGTCCTCAACAAGGTCCTCTTTATGGCGGATTCCTTTGCTGCGCTCTGCGCCGCGCACCTTCTCGTTTACTGGCAGAGTGGTGGAGTGGTTATGGGCGGCGTGTGAATGGCATGGTGGCGAGGAGGGCGCGGGCGAGACCGAGAGCGGGTGAGCGCGGGAGGGCTCAGATGCCATTTACAAGCGGCAGTGCCTCTTTAAAGAGTCTGTTCTCTGCGACTGTGGAAAGTCAAATTGCCCCACTGCTTAATTACGGTTCAGGGTGTATGAATTTTACTGGGCAGCAGCCGCAAACATGATACTCCCAACTATTTCATTTGATATTTTATTCATCTTTTTTTTTTTTAAGTCAGATTTATCTCATTTATTTATTATCTATCTCCTCATTAATGTGCCTACTAATGATTCATCAATTCATCTATGCATCCATCGATCCATTCATTTGCCTGTTTAATTCACTCACTCACTGACCCATGAATTATGTAATGACAGTAGTTTTTCTAATTCTTTATTTCACCATCTGCAAGGATAATCCGCAAGTGAGGGAGTGTGTCTCTCTCTCCCCAGTCCTTCTGTCTCTGTTTCCAGTGTCTGCCTGTTATGTGGCGTGTGCTCGTGGTTGCTGGGCTGCTGAGCGCGGTGGTGGTGGTGGGCCAATGGGCTGGTGGGTTGGTGGTGTCCGCTGGTTTACACATTCCAGCCCTACGGCACACTGAGACTGCTCACAGTCTCCGAGATGAACGGGGTGGGTGGAGACTCACTGGGGGAAATGATGAGGCTCTTGCAGGATCCCCCCCCCCCCCCCCTGTTTAGTTCCCAACCAGTAGGTGGCAGTAGAGACACTTTAATTAAGCTAAGCTCCAGCCGTCTGGTTGTGAGGCTCCAGGGAAATAACTCCCTTCTGGAATGACATCAGATGACACGCAGACAGTTTTGAGCCTCAGGAGATGAATCCAGCAGAGCTCTGGGTGCCAAACGAACAGGCTGAGAAATGATGAGCGGGGTTTAGTGCTGCTGACAATTTAATGGAATAGGACGGTGTCCAGATGAAAGGGCCGCTCTACAATCCACTCCTATTTCTGCTGCAAGAGAAATTAAAATAATGTGAATGTGTAGGGCCTATTATGTAAACACCTAGGCTAATAAACAATGTTATGATGGGGATATATAGATGGTTTTGGACAAAAGCGTCAGTGAAGAGGATCTCAGTGACACAAGCGATAATTACAACGATAGTTTATGGATATAATGATGATGATGTGACAATGGGATGTCATTCCCAATGGAGAAGATGTCTAGAAAACAGGCCTGTGGTTTTTGGTAGCCACTGTGGACGTGGGTGGCATTGCCGACCCCAGGTGGCCGGCGTGGTGCTGTGAGGTATTTGGAGACGCGCAGCTGTCCATGTGTCTGTTCTCTTTCAGATGACTGTGGATCAACCTCACCAACTGCAAGTTTGAAAGCGGTGAGTGTCAGTCATACACACACAGACGCACATGCACAAACACACACACACACACACGCACACACATGCACACACACAATGACCCCAAATATCCTTTCCTATGAAGTAAATTATTCCAAAAAAATGACCTGAAATGATAACATATTATGAGAAATTTCTTCAGTATATCAATATGCTGGTATATCATTATGTGTGTAAAACAGTATATTGACACATATTTAAACTTGACTCCTTTAAAATGGCTTTATGTCAGGGAGGCTGTAGTGTAAGAGGCTGCAGCGTCCATATCACATTCAGGTTCAAGTACGCACTGGGACCTGGGTTCGAATCCAGCAGTGTATATAAAAATGCCTTTCTTGGTATATTAATATTAATTATTTTGAGTGATAGGCTTTTAAGCTTGGATACAGCAGTAGAAGGACCTCAAATGATATCCTGTGAGACAAAGAACCATTCCCTTGTCAAGAATTTAGAAATTAGTTGGATGGGCTTTAGGACCATGAGAAATTCCATGCCGGCCACATGGGTCCATAAAATTGTGGCGTGTCTCGTTGGCAGGCACAGGGTAGCCTACTCTGCATTCAAGACATGCCATGTGCAGCTTACAGGCAAACACACACACACACACACACACACACACACACACACACACACACACACACACACACACACACACATGGACACACAAGCGCAGCACCCTCATGCACATGCAGATGCACACATGTGCACACAAACACACACGCATACACATGTGCACACACACATCACCCCCCACCCCCCCACAGACACACACACATTTAAGCATACACATACACACATTCATAGAAGCACGCACACCAGAGTACACAGTGATAATGTAATGTGGAAGCCTCTGCACATAAACATTAAATGTGGAGTCCACATCCACGCTAACAAACAAAACCACACTGGCGCACCCGGCTCCATGTCCCCATAAACGTGCCTGTCAACTGCCCACAGCACGGGTCTACGCGTACCACCTCCTCAAAAGTAAACAAGCAACCATGTTAGAGGAAACCGCCGACTATACACAAACTTCAAGAGATGTGATGCTGTGTAACAGTCTCATGTGGAGAGGTTCAGTCACAGCAAACACATAAACCACACAATTATATTTATCGTCTGTGTCTTAGTCATAGTAAATGTGTTAGAACCCATGTTTAGCGGTACTTTTGGGACTAAGAATCGTTGTAAGGAAGGTCTCACAGCCACATTTTTGAATGGATCTCTTTTTTTCTCTCTCTCTCTCTCTTGTACGAAAATGTCAGTTTCGCACCAGTTCAAAAACATTAGTTTTTACAGTGTGAACGGGAAACTAAATAAAGCCACAAATAAAACGCACATTCAGATGACACAAAAGCATCAGTGTGAGCGCCTAACACATGAGTCATTGTGAGTTGTCGGCCCATTCATTTCACACACAAAGACACAGCGACGGCTTTTCCACATCCCATGAAACGGAGTCAACGATGGATTCCCGTTTGAGTTTCGTCGCAGTCATTTGGATACATGGCTCCAATTCTTTAATGAGAACCAAAACAATGATATTTAGAAACGTTAATAATTGAATACTTTTTCTTATTGTTATCATAGTATTTTTATGTTAGATTTCTAATTAGTAATTGCTCAAATTAGTACTTCAAATAGCATAGCTATTTTGCTATATCACCAAACAGCTCTTTCTAATCAAACCTGTCAATCAAACTATTGTGTTTATTTCACTAGTTCATGTCAATCAAGCTATTATATATAAAATAATTTATGTAGACAAATGTTTTCTTATGATTATGGAGATACATTGTGGGCAGGGAAATATCATGGTTATACTATACTGCATTATAGTATAAGGGGTAACTGGTGTTTCAGTGAGATAAAAGATAGATAGATAGATAAAAATCCCACATCCAACCATTGCCCCATCATACACAGCTCAAGATAAGTATTTCTTCTGTATGTGCTAGTTTGGAACAATCCTTTAAATACTTCACTGGTTCTTATCTCTCTATATTCACTTATATCCCCCCGGTCAACAATGCATTGCAAATGGATATGATTATTGAATAGGTTGTAGTCATAGAAACTGAGCTTCCAAACACATCTATGCTCACACTGCAGCTCACTAAAAAGTTAAGAGTATTACTCATTATATTGTAGATTCAAAACCAGAATCTACCTATTATATAAATGCATTTCAGTGGCCAGTAGGCTGATAACTAACCACAACCTGCCTGTACTCCAGCATACTGCCAACCCCCTGCCTTAAAGTACTAATTAGAGACTAATATGAATTACCCACTGGAGTGAAATCATCCATTCTAATTCAGCTCTATTTTGCAGATAACTAGCTAGAGTCAGCAAGTAATTGTAATGCATGCTGTGATTATTGCCCATTGGACCAGCTGCTACTTCTCTCCATGATCGTGTTTGGACAATGCAGCATGTGAATCCAAACAATGCACGGGAAATAAAGCCTGGTATTTTGGGTCTGAAACAAGTTCTGCAAACCCACAGTGAATGAAGAACTTTTGGAAAATACACTGATGATGTATGGTTGTGCCTTTTCCCCAAATTTGACTGATTGTCAAAGGTTTAAGGTTTACATCACATTGAGTTTGTCTGTTGTTCAGTCAGGCGTGCAGCATCCCGCTTTGGCCTGAGAGAGGCGCTGGAGGGCGAGGAGTGGACGGTCTACTGGACTGATCTCACCGTCTCTCTGGAGAGACTAATGGACATCAAAGGCTACCAGGTGCCACATCGCTTGTACCTGCCTCCCCAAATTACATTGCAGCTATTAAAATAAATAGCATTCATAAAAATGTAAATTACAGAAAAAGACATGAGCTGATGGAAGTAGGGTAACTGTATGTAGGTTAAAGGGACCCAGTGTCAGGGATGAACACATTGCATGTATAATAGAGATGTACTGACGGAAAGATACTTCTGGCAGGAAAGTATGAGATAGAGATGGATGGATAAACAGATAGACAAGATAAATAATTAGAGACGGAGAGAAACACACATACACACACACACACACACACACACACACACACACACTAACAAACACAAACACACACATATACACACATACACACACACACACACACACACACACACACACACACACACACACACATACACACAGACTCACACACACTCACACACACACTCAGAGGAAGTGCCCCACTCTTCTGATAGTTGTGTTTTAAACGTTATCTTCCGTAAAAATCAGCTTCAACATTGCTGTTGCCCCATATCTAATTGACCCTGTGAATATGGGAAATGTCCTAATTGCTGGCTGAGTGTTGAGTAATTACTTACCTGATGGCTGACAGGATGTACTAGATGGCTACGGGAGATAAGTTAAAACATGATAAACGTGACTGAAGGTCATTGTGTGTGACTCTTTTGTCCCTTTCCAGAAGATCAACCATTTCCCAGGGATGATCGAGATCTGCCGGAAGGACCTGCTAGCCAGGAACATGAATCGCATGTTCAAATGTTTCCCCAAGGATTACAACATCTTCCCTCGTACCTGGTGCCTCCCCGCAGAGTGAGTGAGTGAGTGAGTGAGTGAGTGAGTGAGTGAGTGAGTGAGTGAGTGAGTGAGTGAGTGAGTGAGTGAGTGAGTGAGTTGTGTGTGTGTGTGTGTTGTGTGTGTGTGTGTTGCGTATGTGTGTGTGTGTGTTGAAGAGAAAGCATGTGTGTCTATATAAGTATATAAGTGTATAAGCATATAAGTGTGTGTGTGTGTGTGTGTGTGTGTGTGTGTGTGTGTGTGTGTGTGTGTGTGTGAAAGACACATCATGGGATTTTTAAGTCCCATTTTCCAGTCCTGGAAAAGTCATGAAATTCAGTTCATTCGAAAGTTTTGGATTCATCACCAATGTTCATGTAGAGTACATATAGTGTGATGAAATGACTTATGTTATGGTCCTCCCCCATAGATTACATTTACTTGTGCGAATCTCTGCACCATAATAATGTGTCGCTTGAATTGACATAGCAGAATGTTGACTGTGAAATTGGGTGGAAATCTTGGAACAAGTATGTGAGAAAGAAAGAGATTGTTTGAGAATGAGAATGAGTTTGTGTATGTGTGTCTGTCATTTTGCTTTCTACATTCAGCATACAAACTGGTTTGTAATACAGTCTTTTTGGCCCACATACCACAGAGGACAATTATAGCAATCAGACAGACAGACAGACAGACAGGCAGACAGACACAATAAACACACTCCTGTCTGGTGGCTCCCATCTCTCCACAGCTACAGTGACCTCCAGGCATATGCTAGGTCCAAGAAGCACAAAACCTACATCTGCAAGCCTGAGTCTGGCAGCCAGGGAAGGGGAATCTTTCTCACCAGGTCCGCCAAAGATATCCCTCCCGGAGAACACATGATCTGCCAAGTGTACCTGTCTCGGGTGAGGCTCCTGCTGCAACTCACTTGTGGCCAAAAGGATCACCTATGTTATGTTTCATGCAGCCTGCTCCTATGGTTACAGGGATAATGTATATATACACAGGTCAATACAGGAAACAACAACAGAAGCAATGGAACTTGAAACAAGCGTTGAAGGTTGAGTGTTTTAACACAAGCAGGAGAGCATTTTAAAGATCTCATGAGTTATCATACCAAGATGCCATGTTAAAATGAAACCAGATTTATGACTAGCAGTGAAAACACCATTGCAATAGCAGAAAACTTAAGTGCACCCTTTTAAACATTCTTCAGGTAGTGATAACCCCAATAGAGGACTAGATATTCTAAGACAATAGACTCCTTTACGGTACTGGTATCACAAAACAGGCCCATGAAAACCAAATGGTTCTCGGATGTTGAAGTTGTCATCTCTTAGTTCTGGCACTGACCCCTCTGCTGTCCCCCGTCAAGCCGTTTGTCCTGGATGGGTTCAAGTTCGACCTTCGCATCTATGTGCTGGTGACCTCGTGCCACCCCCTGAGCATCTTCCTGTATGAGGAGGGCCTGGCTCGCTTCTGCACCAGCCAGTACATCCACCCCAACAACAACAACCTGGTGAGACACGAGAGAGAGAGAGAGAGAGAGAGAGAGAGAGAGAGAGAGAGAGAGAGAGAGAGAGAGAGAGAGAGAGAGAATAGATCAATAACAAGATGGACAAATGAAATGAATGGATTGAAAAATGGTAGACGCTTACAAGGATCTAGATTGGTAGAAGTAGTTTATTTGGATGTGTATGGACACACTGTCAATGTCCATCCGCCTGATGGATAGGATGTTAGAATGTGAGCTACAGATGTCAGTCATAAGACAGTCTAGGCATCCCTTTCCTAGCTACTGGTGCTATGTGATGAAGCTTTACAGCAGATCAGAGACATCCATGGGGATTATAGGTGGACAGTGTGTGTGTGTGTGTGGTGGTGGGGGGGGGGGGGGTTACACGAAATGTTCATATGAAGTGTCAAGTAGGCTATGTATGTAGATGTGCGCACCAGTTGTAACAGAGGGTGCATGAGTAGCAACAGCTGACCGGGCTAGTGTGTATTACCTAACCGTGAGAGTGGAGAGGTTAGAGTCCACCTCTCTCTCTCGTCCTCCCCTCTTCTATCTCTCCATCTGTATGGCTGGATGAGGAAGTGACGAGGCGTCAGCCAACATAGGCCAAGGTCACATAGTAGATTTTACTGCGTCCATAAAAGAGGCTCCCCACTGGCAATAACGCAGTATACATACAGTACACATGCCATTAACATTCCAGTCCTGTCATCTTGTCCCTTTTCATCCTCTCTCTCTCTCTCTCCCTCCCTCCCTCTCTTGATATCTCTGTCTCTCTTTTGAAATCTCTCTCTGTTTCCCTCTATCTATCTTTCTATCTATCTAACTGTCTTTAACCCCCCCCCCCAACCCACCCCTGCCTTTCTCTCCCTCTCACAGCAAAACGTATGTATGCATCTGACCAACTATGCCATCAACAAACACAGTGAGAACTTTGTCCGGGACGAGCTGTCTGGGAGTAAAAGGTGAGTCTGGACATGCTTGGTGACAGGGTCGTCATCATGACACCTTCATAAACACGCACACAGTAACTGTACTCCACAGAAACATTTCATCGCTGGGTCTGTGTGTCCGTACTGATAAAATATGTTGTAACCATAGCTGTAGCTGTGCACACTTTAAACGGAACACTTATTTTGCACAGTTATGAAGTATGTATTGGGTGTTTCTGACAATACAAATGGCTAGCTTACCTGTAGATGCTATGAGCACTACTTGTCAAATAAGCTAAGCTATGCTTTAAAACCATAATATGTCTGCATGGCAAAAGTGTATGATAATACACTTATATAATCAGTAGGCTTTCCCTTGTTTTTCAACACCAATCAACCCCTAAAATAACTTTTCAACCTCTCTCTCTCCCCCTTCCCTCTGGACAGAAAGTTGTCGACGGTGTTGGAGTCCCTCTGCTGTGACACCGGGCAGGTGTGGGTCGATATTGAGGACGTGGTGATCAAGGCCCTGATTGCGGCCCACCCGGAGCTGAAGCACAGCTACAACACCTGCTTCCCCCGCCACACTGCCTGTGGATCGGGTGCCTGCTTCGAGATTCTGGGCTTTGACGTGCTGCTGGACCACAGGCTCAAGCCCTGGGTGCTGGAGGTACATAAAGGGCATGTATCCGGAGGAGAGGGGATTATGAGGGATACCTCCCAATTCAAAGTAAAGCTCCTCATCATCCAAAGGGGGGGTCAGAAGTGGAGTGAAAGGATAAAAACAGACATGGAGTGGGGCGCTTTGGCGGACTGTCTAGAGCGTCCATACCATATTCCATACACATGAACACGGCTCCCTCCTGCCCTGTCTCCCACCCCCTTCCCATCACTTAAGAAGCTATATGAAAGGACTGCTGTTGTGTGTGGGAAATACTCTGATGGAATATTCTCTTCACAAACCTGGTAATGTTTTTGGGCCACACAGAGAAGCAGGCATTGTGTAGAGGAGACAAACAGTGGTTGAAGTGGATGGATACAGATTTATGCATAAACCATATAACCATGTAATTCCACAGTCTCAGAAAAAAAACAATGCATGTAGTTGAGCCCTCACTAAGTTCCTGACATGTTATTAAAGACTTAAAGTTCAGACTTGGACCAATTATAGGTTGTAAGTCGATAAGAAGAGATTTTAAGTTGTCCCTGAAGACATTGTGGAGAATCCCCAATGACTATAGATAGCTTCTATATAGACTATGACTAGCAGCATGGAACCCACGTGTTTGTGTGTCTTTCTCTCTCTGTGAAATGGAAGGCGTGTTTTTGGTGAAGGAGGTTTTGTCAATATGTATGTATCATTTTGTTTGTTAGTAAGTAAATCTATGAGATGAAGTCACTGGTGTATATGTGTGTTTCATGTGTGTGCATATGTGTGTGTGTGTGTGTGTGTGTGTGTGTGTGTGGTGTGTGTGTGTGTATGGTTAGAGTCATAATTATAGGACTTTGGAATGAAAATGTTTATCTCTGGATCACAGCATTTGTGTGTGTGTGTGTGCGTGTGTTCATGTGTATGTGTATGTGTGTGTGTGTGTGTGTGTGTGAGAGTGCGCACGCATGCGCGTGTTCATGTGTGTGTAGGTGAACCATTCTCCTAGCTTCACCACTGACTCTCGGCTGGACCGGGAGGTGAAGGACAAAATGCTGTATGACACGCTGGTGCTCATCAACCTGGGAGCGTGCAACCGCAAGCAGACTCGCGAGGAGGAGAAACGCAGACTCACCGACAGACTACAGCCCCGAGACGTGAGGTGAGGTGTGTACACACACACACACACACATATACACATACACACACACACAGACACACACACACACATACGCACACACACACACACACACACACACACACACACACACACACACACACACACATACATACGCATATACATACACACACATACACACACACAAACATACACACACACACACACACACACACACATACGCACACACAAACACACACACACACACAAATACAGACATACACTGAACACAAATTTAAATGCACACATTTCACATTTGTTTTTACTTCCATTTTTATGAATTGAAGAAAAAGATGTAAGATCTCTTTAGTGCGCACAAAAAGGCTTATTTATCTAACATTTTGCTCTAATATATTTCTTAAAATCTGTGTTAGTGTCCACATTATATTGTGTGTGTGCGTGTGCGTGTGCGTGTGTGTGTGTGTGTGTGTGTGTGTGTGTGTGTGTGTGTTAGGAACCGCCTGCAGCAGCTGAGGCAGGCCAATAGTATGGAGCGTGCCCTGGCCTATGAGGACCAGCACCTGGGTGGTTACCGCCGCATCTTCCCTCGGCCCAACGCCAGTGACTACGATAAGTTCTTCCAGCATGGAGGCTCCCTCTTCCAGGAAACCGTCGCCTCACGTGCACGAGAGAAGTGTGCTAGGTGGGATAATACATACACACACACACACACACACACACACACACACACACACACACAGAAACGCATGCATGTATAAAGACACATGCACAAACTAACACACAAATACTCATCTATTTATTTAAATGTTCATATCTGCACCCATACCATATCTATACTCAAATTATTATACCTATACACACATATATTGTTGATCAAGTCTGTATGTTTATGTATGTATGTATGCATGTGTATATGTATGTATGTATGTATGTGTGTGTGTGTGTGTCAATCTATGTATGTGTGTGTGTGTGTGTGTGTGTGTGTGTGTGTGTGTGTGTGTGTGCATGTGGGCATGTTTGTGTATATGTGTGTGTGTGCCCCCATATGTGTGTGTAGACAGCAGCTGCTGGAGATCCAGGAGAGGCAGGGTCAGAAGAGGAAGAAGGCCTGTTCTCTGGGCGAGTCTGCTGGGGAGAGAAGCCAACCCAAGGGCCGACGGCAGTGCTGTAGCGTGAGTCAGCCACGTCAAACATGGTGGCTTCCCGTGCTATTGGATTGCGCACACACACACACACACACACACACACACACACACACACACACACACACACACACATTATGCACACTCCCGCTACAGCCATTCTCTGTAATTCCTTGTAATAGTAATGAGCAGTTGGAGACAGTATGAATCTCTGAAATCACTTATGGGCATGCAAACATGCTGACCTCCAGTGTATTATGCATTTATTTTATACACGCTACTGTTATCACAACTGCCGTAGCCTCTATGGTTCTTTTAAACAGTGAGGGGTCTGTGTGCACACAAATGGTTTTGGGTATGTGTATGTGAGTGGGAGTGTGTATGTATTTTGTTTGTCCGTGTGTACATATAATCATTTCCAAACAACCCGATCAGTGCTGGAGATGATGAAGCCGTGATGGCCAGATTTTCATCTTCCTTTTGGAAGGTTTGCAGACCATACACATCTGCAAATGATCTGAAGCAGTCTGCCTAATCTTTCTGTTGTCTTGTGTTGTGGTTGCACTTTTTTACAGCTCTATCCAATTAAACTTTATGTGAGACGTCATGTTATTTTTGCGAAACACTCCCTCACCAGCAAGCTCGGTACAGAGAGCACTCTTTCTTTCTCACGGGGGCATTCGGTTCTTCCCCTCTCCAGCATCTTGCGTTGTGTTGGTTAGTGTTGCCATTTGTGAGACTGGTGGAAAGACATATGTGTGGGTGTGACAAACATTTTACTTAACTTTTGCTACTCATATGCTTAAGTGTTATGTGTGAGTTCATGTGGCCTGAAAGGGCCTACTGACAAGTCCTTCAGAAAGGTTGATTTAGCAGAGGTTGGTCTTGTTGTTTTTCATTTCTCCATGCGGTCTCTATACTACTCTATACTACATGCGGTCTCTATACTACTCTATACTACATGCGGTCTCTATACTACATGCGTTCTCTATACTACTCTATACTACATGCGTTCTCTATACTACTCTATACTACATGCGGTCTCTATACTACTCTATACTACATGCGGTCTCTACTCCTATCCATTCTTACATTCTTCTATCCACCCTTATGGGTTAATCACCATGAAGCTGTTGTCTCCTAGCAACAGTCAAGGCCTCTTCGGTTCCTCCCCAACCTGAAGGTGAAGCCTGGTGAGGAAGAGGAAGATGAAAAGAAGTCTTTGCCTTTCTCAGAGATGAGGTCTCGTCGGCTGAAAGAGCTGGGGGTAGTGGAGAAGGTCTACCAGCTCTTAGGAACCCCTCAGTCTAAAATCGTGGACCGACTGTGCTGCAGGGCAGAGGACTCACTCATTAACAATGTGAGTGAAGACACACTGAACTGTACAGTAAAGACACTGTGATTAGAGCATTTATAAATATTCTGCAAGTCAATGAACAAGTTTTAGCTCTCCTCTAGTATTGTCTGGCAATTACAGTGCCAGATGTCTCCATGTTAACCAGCTGTGGACAGTCTAACTTCCTTGAATATTAGTATCCTGATTTCCAGATGGTTTCCATATTCCATGTTACGGTCTAAAATGGTAAATTTATATTTTGTTAGCATAGCATGTTACCCATTCACTTCTCTATGACCTCGTGCCCACAGCCAGACACCTTGGTGGACCACTGCTCCAAATGTGGTAAGATGGTCGTGCTGAAGAAGAGGATGGACCTTGTCAACAGGTTCCCACCAAGGGACCACTGCCAGGCCCAACTCCAGAAACCTGAGGGGGTCCAGCCTCTGTCCAGGCCTGTGCTGAGGGTACCTGAGGGGGTCCAGCCTCTGTCCAGGCCTGTGCTGAGGGTACCTGTGCCAGCTGTGGCACTGCCGGCGTTACCCTCCAAATGCCCCTCGTCCCTGAGCTGCTTCAAGCACCAGGTGGCTTTGTCCAACCAGTGCACTGCCAAGGGTAGAGGTGTGTATTGATTGTTCCTGGACAGTTTTTTTTGATGCCATCATGGTTACATTGTGTCTTACTTTACATACTTTCATATCACAATGAGATGTAAACAGACATTTGCTAAGCTGACATAAAAACTAGATTTTGCCCTAATTTAGTTTTTTTTTTTTTTATGTTGTTGCCTAGAAACTAGAAACTACAATAGCTCACCCCTTGTATACCCCCCTTCTCTCTCTCTCTCTCTCTCTCTCTCTCTCTCTCTCTCTCTCTCTACCTCTCTTTCTCTTCTGCCCTCTCTGCCGCTGTAGCCAGTGCATCTCTGGCAGACGTGGCTCTGAAGGACGTCAGTCTACTGGAAATTCAGACGCAGGGCTTCCCCTCGAGCAGGAAGAGGCTGGTGACGCGGCCCCGCTCCCCAGAGAGACACTTCTCCAACCCCGGCCTGTGTGTCATATCGGACCGTCTCCCCCTGGTCCAGCGCAATGGACACCCTACCGTCCTGAAGCTCCTCGAGGTCTTGGGCCAAAGTGACAGGACTCCAGGTAGGCTGTTTGCAGTGGGGGTAGGTGAAGCAGCGGCAGAAGAGAGGAGTGTGTGGTGGCGAGGGGGAAGGAGTTACAGAGTTGATGAGTGTGGATCCCAGTGGGTGTGTGTGTGAGAGAGAGAGATAAGTCAAGCTTTATGAGGAGAATAAAAAAGACACACACTGAAATATCACAATAGATGTACAGTAGATTAAGTAATCTCTGCTCCAGATGGCTCACTATGTACTGTAACTTCCTGTACCATTATTGTTATGTTACACAATTTCTATGATTATTAATCATTCACTCAATGCTAGTTTATTATTTGAGCTACAATAAATCTGTATACCTAAATAGAGTACACTTCATTGTTTTGCAGCCTCTCTGGCCATGCTATCCTACCGTTATCCAGTTGTCCAAGCTCTCTCGACCAATCAGCATGGAGAAAACAACACTGACCACACAACCGAAAACTTGCCATCCAATCAGAAGCAAGTCCCACTTGACAGAACATGAGCACACTGCCTATGAGAGCTACTGATCTTGCATCAGTAAGGAAGACAGTTCAGTAAATTGATTGTCCAAGTGTAGTGTAAACAATGTTATAATCTGTTCACTAGGTATACTACAAATGAGATTTTTTCAGATGTCTCATCAAATGCTACTGTGAGAGATGATATAACTAAATCCAAACTTAGACTCTCCTTTCCTGAGGGTATTTAAAGCCATAACTGTCACTGTACATTCAAATGCAATGTTACTGCAGCACTGTGCTTAGTAGCCTAAACCACGTAATAGGTCACTGTGTACACACATAATCACAATCAGTGGCGCACAAAGTACCCGATTCTGTTTTTTAAGTATAGATACTCCTGGTCAAATATTGCTCCAATACAAGTGAAAGTTGCTGAGTTAAATTATTACTTGAGTCAAAGAGTACGTAAAAAGAGTAAGTAATTTGTGTCATGTAATGCTTATTTTGTTTACATTTTACCTGATTTCATAACTTTGCTACTGTTAAAAGAAAACTTTGGATGCAACAATGCACTTTAAATTGCTATTCATAATCTCTATTCACAAATCTTATTTTCACAGCCAAGTACAAAACAGGATAACTCAATTGAGTTGTTAGTAGTTTATTTAACATTAAGATGTAGCTATGAGGTGAATGTCAGGTGATTGTTTAACTTCATTCCAATTTCACCATGATCGATTGTTCTGGTAAAGAAATGTTATCATCATGTTATCTGTCGTCATGAATGCCAAGTTGAAATTGAACTATCAGCAAAATGAAGAAAGTACTTTGAACTTGAATATGGTCTATTGCATTATTCCATTAAAAATCACTTCAAAGCTATGTTTGCAAGTAATGAGTACTTCATTTTAAAGGTACAGGAGTCAAAAGCACAATATTTGTCTTTCAAATGAAGTGGAGTAAAAGGCATAAGTTTCCAAAACGTAAAGTACAGATACTCAAAAAATTACAGTATTCAAGCAAATGTTAGTTGCTGCCTATGCCGATCACAATTTATTATACAGTGCAGACCAAGATGGCCAAGAAGGAATCTGTGATGACCTGTATGTGGAGTCCAGACAGATGATAAGATATGATCCACACTAGGGGTTACTTTAACTAGTCAAATAGTCGACTACTCAACTATTAAAAATCACTAATGGATGCTGTAGGTAGCAGTCAACAAGCTGTGGACAAAATGGCTAGCGGCTAAACGGCCTAGACTTTCCTATGTACAGTATAGTACTTCACCAAAAATGAGACCTGTTCCACTTTGACATGCCAGTTGTATACAGCTGTACTAAAATGCAATAACAACATGTTTGCCATGGATCTAAGAACCTCAGGCTTCCCACGGGTCATGGAATTATATGGAATTTTGGAAAGTCTATTCCAGACATGGACATGTTGTAGCAGTTTAAAATGGACTTGCCAAAATACATTAATACAAATATATCTCCACTCAGAATTGATGTATATCTGGTTATTAGCTTTATTGCTTGCTTGAGTAGTTGTGGTTAGCCCAACTTTGTTCATTCAATACCCATTTATTTATCTCCCACTCTAAAAAAATATTCTTGAATGTGACTGTTCAGGTCATAGAAATTAGTTTTATTTTGTCAGGGAAAGTCGGGGAATAGTCATGGAATTTTACATTTCACTTAAAGTGGGAAACCTGGAATCTAAAGATGAAATACCCACTGGCAACAGCTAGCACTAGCAGTAATGTTAGCACCAGCACTGTACCAGTAGATAGTCGACCAATATAAAGAAAAACTGGTCAACAAGTGAAAATCATCAGTAGTCCTGTAACATCCATTCCACACTGCAATGATGTTCAGTTTGGATTTTTTGTTACCAGCTCGCAGGCTGTTCAGTCCAACAGAACGACTGCCAGTGTGCAAAAAAAAGCTATAAAACACAGAGCACATCTGTCTGTGTCACTGCGGCTTCAGCAGTAGTAAAGCCAGGTACAGTTGATGGAGCCAGTGTGAGGCCTACAACAGCCCCTGTGTGTGTGTGTGTGTGTTTGTGTGTGTGTGTGTGTGTGTGTGTGTGTGTGTGTGTGTGTATAAAGGGTGTGTATGTGTGCCGTCTGGTGGAGCGGCTGGATTCAGATGGAATTCCCCTGTCCTTTGATTCTGAGGATGAAGCTAGTCTGCTATTCTGAGCTCATCTTGGAGATCCTCTGTGTCAGTTGTCTGCATGACCACACATAAACTAGCATGTTCTGTAATAGAATAGAATACCCGCTGGAAAGCCAGGTGTTGAGACTGACACCATAGCTAAATAAGGTCTACATTTATTTAAATAAGTATATGAGGTATACATTCAGTTTAAATGAATATAAAGTGTATGATTACAGTATACAGACAATGAAGGCTAAACTAAAAGTGACTATGGCAACTCTTCTTGGGATACATTCAGATGTGTGCTGTGTTCCTGTGGAACTCAAGCCTGTGTGTGCCCTTGATGTCTCTCTCTCTAGTGCTGTCTAGTGTGTCCTGCAGGAGCTTGAAACCCCTGTATGAGTTTTACATCTTCCTAGGAGCTGTACACGTGATGAACATGTCACAGTGGAGATGAAAGGAGAAATGACTTTTGTTTGGTGTGGTGTGGTCCCAGTGGTCTGGTCAGACAAAAAGGCAGACGCTTGGAGTGTGTGAGCAGATGATGTGTGGCTGTTCCCCCCAGAGCCTGGCGGTCCTACCACCAGCAGCAGTGCTCCAGCAGGAAGCTGTAAACATCACACAGTGGCGTCCTCTGGACAATGACGAGGATTTTACTGTCCTGCTCTCTCCACCGGCTTCCCACCATTCCCTGAGACCTCATTCCAGTTTCCCAGAATTCTGGTGGAGAGGGCGTTCCTTTTTCTGTCTTGTCTCATTCAGTCCTCTTGTTCAAGCTCCTCTCTCTCTGTCCTTCCCTCCATCCCTCCCTCCTTCCCTCCTTTTCTCTTTCAACT
Organism: Alosa sapidissima; assembly: GCF_018492685.1. Taxonomy (NCBI): domain Eukaryota; kingdom Metazoa; phylum Chordata; class Actinopteri; order Clupeiformes; family Clupeidae; genus Alosa; species Alosa sapidissima. The sequence goes on along the minus strand of NC_055959.1, from coordinate 5,134,164 downwards.
CCCCCCACCCTCTCATGCTTCTCTCCCCAATCTCTCTCTCCCCCTTTCTCCACCCCCCCCCCCCCCCTCCATTTTACAGTCAGGTCCTACCTTCCTGGCTTCTTTTACGATACTGGTCACCTGTCTGGGTTATGGCGGCTTGCGGACTGTTGGGCGGGAGATCATTTGCATCACAGAAGATTCATTCACAGTGGTTGGACCATTACCGCATGGACCGCTCAGCTCTTGTGAATCTCAGCAGAAATGATAGCGATGGATTGTCAATGCTGTATATGAATCTGGACACTTCAAAACATATTCACGCCCTTGGTATTGTATTATAGATAGGGGTGAATGTTGATTTAATTGTAGAGTCAACTTTGCAAATATATGGGGTAAATGCTGTGCTTAAATGCTTAGTGGCAGTGGAACAGAGATAAGAGACTCTGGTTGTCAGAGCCAGGTTCCAGTGTCTCATCACTGTTTCATGCATGTCTAGCCTGCCTGTGTGCACCTGATGTCTGTTAAACACCTGAACAGGTGTGTGAAGTGTAATGCAGCCGCACACCTGACCACAGGCACACTGCTCTTTAATCACATAAAAACAGGTTGGGGTAATTATATAGAAGAAATCATTCATCTCTGTCTCATTGGGGTATTTGATCAATAATGCGTAAGTCAGTACGTCAAACAAAAATGGTAGTTTCTTAATATTCTGTCTGAAGCAGATCTCAGATGCTTATTTTAACAATAGCACATTTAGAATGATCCATTTACACACATTTATAGGTCTTTTATGTGGATGCAAGAAGTTGAACACAAACATGCAAGTGAAGCTTCAAAAATAACAGAAAACATGAACACATAGCAAGCAAATAACATCGAGCTTGTATCGGGCAGCTGAGCTAACAAGTGTTGAGTTTAAGCCATTCTTAAATCCACTAGAAATGTCCAAATGTGTTTTAAACACAGTATCAAGTGATTGGACAATCCATTTCAAGACAAGAAATATGAGCTCGAGAAATTGGGATACTTAACTGCTTTCTGCTGAACAGACACATAGCTTTGAGAATGCATGTGGGTTTTCAACACTATTTCGGCGTGGAAGATGGAAATGGATGGCTTTTTATGGAATGGTTAAACATTGCTCATGGGTCCCGTATCTGTTGTCTCCATCTGGAGCTGGGCTGGGTTAACCAGTGACTTCTGCTGTCTCTCGTAGGCTCACAGACCCAGCTATGTGTCTACTGATCCTATTAGTGACAAACGGTTAGGTAAAGGGTATTCGAGTATGTGTGTGTGTGTGTGTGTGTGTGTGTGTGAGACAGAGAGAGTTTGTGGGAGAGATAGATAGATAGAGATAGAGATAGAGACTGGGATATGATGGAGAAGGAGCACATATGCCTACACGGCACCTGATGTGCACCTGTCCATGTTTTGTCTTCTGGCATAATTTGCGTCTGCTGCCCATTTCACCAGACAGTGGGACACGGCCAGACTCTGTTTTTATTCCTTTTAATTAGAGTCCTCCCATGTCATCAGGGTGCAGCATTGTAATGAGGGGCTATGTGGTTTATAGTCTGGATGCATTCTAATGACCTCATGTGCACCGTTAAAGTTAACATGATGAATATGACATTCAGCGATGAAGTCAGAAATGTCTACCTTTGTTTTACTTCTGTGTCACTTTAGTCACCTATTAAACATATTAAATATACTATGGGTGTAACTAAGTGAGTCAGTCATAATTTAAAGAAGCAAACAGAATATTTATTTCATAAATATTTATTAATACACATGTTTGGTTTATTTACAACACATTTTCACATTTGAAAATACACATTTGGTGCAGGCATAATAAAATAATCTTTAAGATAGAATTTTGCAGAGCAACCAAGGAACTTTCTCAAGTATTTCTATGTAGGCACATGCTACATACCTTCCTAATGTCAGTATTAATGCAGCTAATTTGACCGATTCAGTTTCACTTTGTAAACAAATAAACAACCCTCAGTACAGACAAAACCAGTGTATTGAGAGATATTGCTACCAAATGGTACGTCCCATGGTTGGCTTGATTGTGCTATGTCTGTAGTGTCTATATTCAAATCTTAAATAATTCCTGTAGTATTGATTCTCAGCCTGCAGAGAATGTAGCAAGCACACAAAACAGAAGTGTAACATTGTAGTATAGACATTCCAGATTTGCATGCTCTCCTTCACAAATGACCTCTCTGTCCTAAATGATTGTGCGTTGCAAAAGACAGAGATGCTCACCCTCTGATTATTCATCATCTGGGCATAGGCACCTCTTCCCTATGGTCCATAGTCACCACTGAAGCTTTGGGGCTGCTGGCTGGTGTCAAGCCCAGAGGAGTTACCCCTCGGACCTTGAAGAGTTGGTCTGCTCCCCAGTGCAGACAGTGGGGACAGGGGCAGGCGGTGGGGTGGTGCATTGCGTGGGTGGGGGTATAGAGGGTCGTTGGTGGCAGCCCTCCAAGTCTGGAGTAGGGGGACTGGGAGAGCCGGAGGGGGTCCAGGTGCCTGAGAGGAGGGGCGAAGGGGCTTGGCAGCGGGGAGGCGGTGGGCGCCAGCCCCAAGTGTGGGTAGAGGGGCAGCGGGAGGTGTGGGAGTAGGGAGTAGGGCAGGCCGGCACTGGCCTGGCTCACCATGAGAGCACAGAGGTTGGGGTCCAGAGGGTGAGGCCAGCTCAGACTGTGTCTCTGCCTCTTGTCTTTCATGCGTCGGTTCTGGAACCAAACCTGGATCGGACAACAGAAACCAGACTGAGTTTTAATTCTGCTAATATCTGCTGTCTTTTTCATCTAATTGGTTTATAGGTGGGCATCAACACATTTGAGATTATTATTTGAACAAAACGGATTAATAGTATCGAGCAGATTTTTAAATATTTTACACTGGAGATATATTGTACATTGGTGCCATTTATTTTTAGAACACCAAACAGCCGCTAGTTTTAAAAGCTACAGCTTTCTGTTCAAAGCTTGTTCTGCGCATGCGCAATACACTCACCTTAATGGTTGTCTCCGGAAGGTTGAGAGCTGCCGCCAGCTCGCATCTCCTTGGCCGAGATACGTAGCTCTCCTTGCAGTACTCCTGCTCCAGGCGGGAGAGTTGCTCTCGCGTGAAGGCAGTCCGGTGCCTCCGACTCTGATCTACTCCACTGAAAAGAGCGCTGCGAGGGCTTGTGTCCTCTTCCCCCTGGTCACTGTCTGGATTGGCGTGTGAAGCAGCCGGTGATTCTCGGCCTTCGGTTACTACAAAAGGCAAGAGGGAAATGATCGTTATAAGAGCTCGATGCAGAAGTTTAATTTTTAACACACAAGTCAGACGTATAACCTCAACATAGCCACAGATCCACGCATTTCCGCGCCATAACAACATGACACCTTGACATAATCGAAAAAGAGATTCCAGTTGCCATGTGGAGTTTGTGTAGGCCTACACATTGCATTCGAAACATATTTAAGGTTGGGGAAGGGATATAAAGCTACTCACACGTATTGCTGTGCATAACTTCCCAAATTTGACGTTCGTTGAATGCTGGAAATATTAATCCAAACGACTCAGAATCCCAAATCACCACGCATTCGACTACAGCTGCCAAGGCCAAAGTTACTCCTTCACCGCACCGCTAACCTCACTCAAAGAAGTTGGTTTATAGAGTGGGTTGTGTTGTTTTGTAGCCACAGATTGAACCCCCTCCCTCTCCTCTCCTGTCTTTTATATCTTCCAGGTCGTCCCATCTTTTCTAATGAGAGACACGGTCTGGTCTATCCGCCACGGCGCCGCCTGGGCGCGTACATGGCGAAGGAGGTGTTAAATTGTCTTTGGTCTCCGAATTGCCTTTGTACTTTTGTTATGGAGAATTAAGATCGACCTCCCTTTGCTCACTGCCACAGAGGCCTCCCTGGTGATATAGACCAACCCGCATTGTTTTGCGTCGTTTGATGTTTGTATTTTTGGAAGTCAATCATTAGAATCCTAATGTTCGTAAATGGCAGGCCTAGTAGTTGAGGACGTCCATGTCACTGGGTGTAGAGATTCCATCTACAAAAGCGACGATTCCAAGCTTGGTTTGTTTTATGAAACAGTAGCCTCGTCTTAATTTTAGCCTATTACCACCAACTCAGAATGAAGATATTTGATTGATTTATTTGACGTATAGACCTTTCGTTGTAACCTATTGCAATGATAGTCTACAATCATGGTAGGCCTATTTGTTACGTTTTAATGAACCGTCACAAAGAACAGGCATCTTGCCTCAGTCATTTGAATTATTGAAGTGAAACGTATTGTTATTAGCCAAGTAATTCCTATCCTCACGTTACGGTTCGCTTACCTGTAGCCTTTAGATAAAGAGGCCCCTTTACATATTGACGATAATGTCAACATGATTACATGACTTAGTATAACTCTTTGATCACCCAGAGGCTACATCATTGCAGTCATATGAGACTGATACTCGCCCCATTGTCACTGTAACCTGGTAACGTGTTTGCGATACTACATTACAGTAAACCTAAATTAAACAGCAGACTTACATACGATTAGCCTAACTATTCTATGTGAAATGTCAAACGAGTCTGGACACTCTGGATGGACGTTCATTTTACGCCATCCTGCGGGTCAGCCCAGTGTGAAGAAGGCTATATTGGACCCAAGCACACCTCTCTCAGAGTGTGTGTGTGTGAGAGAGAGAGAGAGAGAGAGAGAGAGAGAGAGAGTGTGTGTGGGTGACAGTCTGTCTGTGGTTGTACTTAACGAATTTGAGTGCCACAACTTCTTATCTTGCACCCCCTCCCAAATTAACACGTCCACTATGTCTGGTCATTATCAGGAGACATAATGCTTTGGCTGCACAACCACAGACCGTGAAGGAGCGGTCACGCCCGGCTGCTCACCTGAAAATGGGTGTCTGCGCCTCTGAGCAGTGGGGATCATGGTTGGTTATCAACTTAAATTGATTTAACACTGACAATGATCTCATCACACGCATTTAAGATGTTGGGGAACTAACCAATATAGTCAACAGTCGTATTTGTTTTGTGTTCACCCTGTCAATTGCATAAGGGACAATCCTGATTCCAATGAGGGCTTTGACAGATCTTCGAAAAAGACGGCCGTAACTGTTGCTATGAGAGCTTGCGGTTTGTGATTTTAGGCTACTAAAATTACGCATCAGCGCGTGTCATTTAGCTGTGATTGTATAGGAAGTGTCAATTGATCATTTAACAAATTGTGAACTAAAGGAGACCAAAGTATGGCTCGCGAGAAAGCCAAGGGGCAAAACTGCCGAACCCCTGCGCCGCTTTGTCTCGACCTTCTTTGCCAATAAACGTTGCATCCGAGTGTCCGCCCCTGGATGGAGACAGATCTTGCGCAGTGTCTATAAAACGCGGACAGGTCTGCTCTGCATCCCAGACAAGCCAGCGACTCTAGCTGCCCGGCGCTGGGAATTGAGAGATGGCTTGTTTTCTGATAACATGTCTGTTTGCATTGTTATACAGTGGCGGTCCTTGTTGCTTTGATCACAGGTTTCAGTTGGCGACTGGCTCCGAGCAGACTGAAATAAGAGAACGGGTGACAAAAGTGGGGCTAGCGACAATGGTGCAATCGGGTTGCAAACAAAGCAGAAGCCAGAGTATATGCATGTCTTTCAATGAGAGTTCAAAATGGAAAAAAATAACCTATTCTGGAAAAATAAAAAAATTAAATAGGCAAATTAATTCACTGACACGCTTTGATTGCGATCCATAACTTTAAACACTGGTATTACATTTCCTGTTGCTGAAAGTCAAACTTTTGGATCATTTGAAAATAAAGTTTAATACGTTTGTTTTTATGGTTTTAGAAATGCAATTAAATGGCTTTACTCATAGCTCACAAAAACAGATAGCCTACTCAAGAACTTGGTTAAAGATGAAGTGTAGGACTTTCTGTAGATGATGATATGGTGAATTCTATCTTTAAGCAAAGTCGACATTTTGTTTTGGAAGTGTTCCTGAGTCCAGTATATAAAAACGTACCATAAGCATACAAGGCTACAAAAAGGTTACGAAACTGGTTTGCACTGGTCAGGTGAAACCCATTGCCATTTCCCGCATAGATAAACAAAGGTATGTTTTGACATTCATAATTTAGTAACCTTAAAGGGTATCTATTTTGCGATGATGACATGATACATAAATAAACTAAAGTTAAATGTTTCTTATGCTAAAGTCCCCGTTTCATGGAAAGGTTCCTTGCGCTATATTTAGATCTCAGTGCAATTGAATTTCATACTTGTTATTGTCATACTTGTCATAGGCCTAATTGTTAAATCTGACGTTGAGTTGATATCGGCCTACTGTCTTGACAAGGGGGCAGCTGTGCCCTGACATGATGGCAACGGATGACACTGCTGGCGCACGCAGCCTAGGCTACGCCTTCTCTTACCTGAGGAAATGTGACGTCACCCCCCCCCCGCCCCCCCAGCGAACTTGTCAAGCCGACACAAAAAAGGTGTTAGTGGCTTATTAAGGAGTCAATAATGCATTGACATCATTGTATGTTAAACCAGGTTAGAAATGAATTGCTTAGCAAGTGATTACAGAATGGGGATAAGAAATGCAACGAAGGCAAACATCTAATGAAGGTCCATTTCCTATTTTAGAAATATTACAAGGATGACTGAAAACTGTATTTAAATGAAAATTAGAAAATAAAAATAAATTGGCAAAAGTTTATCTCATCCACGTTTTTGACGTCAATAATTTCGTGAATGAAACCGAGATGTGGAACATGCCTCGTTCTTTAGACTATTTTATTAATGAACTACAATATTTCGTTCATGTGTGGTATCAGTATGCCGATTAAACTCCTTTTTGCGAATTGCACGTAAGAATGGAATGTTATGTTCAAGTTGCGCATATTTAGGAGATTAAATGGTTTAACTTAATTTTGTTTCATTGCATGCATGGGTTTTGCATAAATTAATTTGATATAGACCTATTAGATCTGTAAGCACCATCTATCTTTGATGTGAAATAATACGAAGAGCTTAAAATAAAATATTAGAATGTGAATTCTTGTTTGACACTGATGTGTTTAGTGGTTTGTTTTGGTTGTTAAAATATTACAGATTAATTTAAACAAATCCGTTATTAATTCCAATTGCCACCATTCCAAGTAACGCATCTTTTGTTATTATGGTTTAAGGAGCAAAGTCAGGATAACAGGTATGCAGTAACTGCAGGATGGCGCATGCGTGGTGACGCACCTTTGAGTGTCCACGAACTGTTGTATCTGTGCTGGATAAAATGGCATGGCAACGTGTTGTTACAGAATAATTGGAGGTTCTCGTGCCACCGAGAGAGAAGGCGGCTGCATTTCTCCGATCTGTTGAGAGTCGGGAGAGTGGCAAGAGATTCTTGATCTGAGGCCAATCCTTCTCCCTTGACTGCAACTGTAGTTTGTTAATTTAACAGCGCCTGGCAAACATCCATACCCCTTGCTGTCTGAGCTCGACCAGATGTGTTTGCGTATGAGTGTGTGTGTGTGCGCGCGCGCGCGCATGTTAGTTTCTAGATATAGTGGCATGGTTCTTCCACATACAGGACACAAGGCCCAACGTGACATATTGGAATGGCTGACATCACCTGTTTTCCTTTCCTGTTACATTTGGCTCACCATTGCAACCGTCACCTAGTTTAAGTCAATTAGAGGTGCAATGAAATGCCCAAGGTTATGCGCATGAAATAGGGTAGTCGTGGAAGCTGACATAGAAAATAAGGAAAGCTCATTTTATCACCACGACGCAAACTCATCTTAGTACATTTTCCTCAGACAGCCCTTTTAATGCCAATGCAAAACTACAGAATTACCAAATGCTCATCAAGCATGCAAACAAGCAAGTCTCGGCCTGTTATATTTCAATTCAAACCATGGCAACGAAACCGTACGGAAACAATATTTGCCTATTTCAACTTCATACAAAAAACCTGGCTTGTACAAAATCACGACAAATTTCACATCTGCATCTGACATGCTATTCAGAATCTTCTCATCTGAGTATTTACTCACTTGTAAATATTTGGGAGATTTAAATAACTGTCCTTGAACTCTCCTTCCTTTTAAATTGTCAGGGCTCTGACTTAAATTGGCATTATATGCACACAACCTGACCTAACCATGTATTGATATTCATACATGTTTCCATCTGTCTTCTTCCATCTGCGCTATTGTTTTTGATCAGACACTTAACTTTTTCAAGTAGGCAACATCCTCATTTATGAAATAGAACATATTTCTCTGAAGCATCGCCATATTATGATTCAATTATATGAATCTGCAATTCTGTGTCACGAATGAAGTGTCAGAAAGTCAGATAATCATCTATCAGAAAACGTTCGTTTTGGCGCATGCTCATACATTTAAATTTTACACCCAAATCGATAATATGTTAGGTTACCAACATTTCCTTGTATGTAGCAGAAATAGTTCCTGACAAAGACAATTAAGCCAAAGACACTGGGCTCCTTGCATTTACCTATACTGGTGTTATGCTGGCTGTGGGAAACTTTGCGGTGGTATTGTCGGGAAAACATTTAGAAATATGAAGTTTCAGCACTCTTTTAATGATAACTGATTCGAGTACGTTCCAAATACACAGAATGAACACCAGGTAAGTGGTGCGCCACGCCTTAATGGGGCGATTAGATTACAGGTAATGGTTTTGCTACCTGCCCAGACTCACTATGCTGTGTCCATAAAGGTTGGTTTATGGAACAAAGGCACGTTTTCCCCTCCAAACCAAAAGTTATGGAAAGCTCTAATACAAGCTGGCATTATAAAAACAAGATGAAGGTATATCTGGTATTTACTGAGAGGCACTCCAGAAACGTATCCAAGGCTTTCGCTGAATCTATGGGATATTTTGAGTCACAAACACGTTGTTTATAAGGTGGACTGCAATCTATGCCTTAGTCCTATAACAATACTGAGCATACTGGGCCTTGCTGTATGGGGGTAATTCGTTCTTTAAATTCAAAATTCTATTTTAAATTGTTTGTTTTTCCCACGAAGATAGCTTTTTTTGCTTTTAGCTGTGCATCTTTGCGCAAAAGGACAAGCCGCGCCTTTACGCAAATTGATGCTGAGCTCAACCTCGCAACGACATTATTATTTTGCCTTAAAGCAAGAACGAAGCAGAGAATTATGTTAATTAACATTTAAGAGACCAGGTTCACCAAAATGCAAATCGGATTGAATTATATTGCCAGGACGTTAGGTGTCTTGCTCATAGAATTACCCTTTTACAAATTAGAGATCTCATTAATCGTCTACACTATGAATGACCAATTATCGTTCACCTTTAATTGTAATTAACAGAGTATGATTCTATCAGAGGACGCCTGTAATATCCTGTCAGCAGAATGACAGACTTGTTCACTCCTGCGTCCCTGATATTGTGCCTCTGCTCCGATGACCTTTGTAAGAAGCTTAGATACGTTATATCTTATAGGCTTAGATGCATATCATATACGTACACATGTCAAAAGCGCAATCACAACTCGAACCAAAATTAGGGTTTCAATACCGAACCGTGCTTTATGTATAGGATGAACAAGTTGTGCAAAACAGCTTGCTCCTTTCTCACGTACTACTAAATTATGTAATCAGTACTGGCACAAATGATTACAAATGGTCGGTTATAAATGATGGATCGCATTATAGATACGTTTTCATATGTGAATCATCGTTATCATCTCAACTGCCCACTGTCGTGATATAAGAAATAAAGGCGCTGCTTAGATGGCACGAAGTCAGTATACTGCATACGTGGCCCTGGCATCTCAGTATTAACGATTAGGCTATACTTTACAGGGAAACACATATGGTCACACAGACACACCCTTTGAATACCCATACGTTTATGACTGAATCATGCGTCGTTCTGACTATTTTCTTTTTCAAAAACCAGTAAAGTTTCAAAAAATAAATCTGTTTAGTTCACCAATTGTGCTATTTCAGTTGCACTAGTAAATGTGTTGACATTTAATTGATATGTCCACTCTAATTAATAACCACCACAAATGGCCTACCACGCGATTGTCTGCGGCATACTTTTCCGTACCATGTTTGTTGTTCTTTCAGCCACAGCATTCACATCCGTTGGTTGTAGTCTGATCTCGTTCGTCGTGCTTTATTTTATAAATGAATAGGTCTTTAAGGCAATTTGTTTTTGTTTTTTGTTTTCTTTATAGTTCTCGTAGACTTTATTGATCTTCAGTCCACACAAAACGTTCAGTGTACAAATGTATTCCAAATCCTTATTAAGTAGTCCAAAGTGAGCTTTCCGTGTTTGTGAGCACAACTGGAACCTTCTTGGCTATATGTAGAAATAGGTCTGGCTTTGCTCATTGCAAGTTGGCTGTCTAACATAATTACAGATCTCATAATCCTCTGAATGTGCCTGTGGGATAAATAATATTCTGTACATTAGTACACATATTCTTTGTCACCTCATCTGTACATTTTTTATGTTTTAAAACCAGATAAAGAATGCATTTGCATGTGATTTGGAATATTCCGGTGAACACTGTGTGCTGTGCATTGAAGAGCTGACAATTAATCTTATCTGAAGGATACAGACTGATGGTGCTGTGCATGCAGTAGTGCTGCTCTCTAATTGAGCCTATTTGCATCCTCTGTTTTTAGTGCTCTTGCATAAAGCTTGTGATGACTTCCTTCCTGCCAAATGAATGAACCTCATTCAATACTGTATAGTACAAATGCAATTTGTGTGTAATTAGCGCAACTTCTTGATTGACACTGTTTGATTGACATAAAGATGTTTAGTTTATTTTAAATTATTATTTCAGGGCTTCAGGGCCAGATGGAACTTAATTGTGTCCGTGTGCCCTCCTTCAAAGAAGCATTCCAGTATCCTGACAGACCAAGGAGGGAATGACGCACTTACAAGGGAAAGAGCAAAGATGGAGCATGTCCAAGTATGTGCCACTGCCACACTAACCCACATGATTGATTAAATACTTATTAGCTTTGTCTAACCTATTGCTTTGTCTTAACATTGCTATTGCTCTCACTATGACCTTACTCACTGACCTCACACTATGACCTTCGGAATGTACAACCCAAATTCATCATTCCTCCAAGATATTTTGTATTTAGATGTATTCAGATGTAGATTCCTTTTCACCAGTGGTGGGGTGTACCTCCTCTACCAACTAGTAACATTTTTGAAGATAAATGTATTATTAGGTGGGCATTGAGCCATAGGGCATGGTCAGCGATCAGTAGACTATTAAGTGTATCTCGGGCACATAGATAGATAAGAATTTGACATCCACATGTCTGCAAAATCGACATGTGTCTAGCATTGCAAACAAACAGATAGGTCAGATATGGTGATAGTGACTGTTCTCTCTGACAGTATCTCAGTAGAATAGATTTAGACTGAACCTTGCTTGTGTCTAACACAGATTGGTTGCATCCATACTGGAATCAGATCTGATCTTCTCAGGACTCTGCTGCTATATGGGGCAAAGGTAACAATGGACAATCAAGGGCAAGTAACAGATAGGGGGCAGCACCCCTGCACTACTGTGACTGACAAGACTGACAAATAACAAGTCGTTTTGAGAAGACAGGAACTTGAGAAATGGAAGTAGCCACTTGTAGATGACAAACTTGATTTGGATGTCTTGTTTAGTCTAATGGAGGATGCCATTGGGTATGATGTAAAATACAACTATAATTAGAGTTTTTAGTCTATTATTTTGAGCAGAATACAATGGTTGAAGGCACGCAGGCCATCACCCTGCTGAGCCCTGTGAACAGACAGCATGCAAACACCCAGGCTGTGCTTCTATTTTGGACATGTCACTGTGACAACAAAAGCTCTTTGGAATACAGAAGCACCATTAAAACACAGACAGCTTAAATGGCTTCTGACTACCTTGTCTTCAGATATAGCTGTAACCAGTCACAGAGATATATTCACTTGGGGTAACAGATTTTGGAAATGGACAAAAGCAGTTTAGTTGCCCCTCATGTCAGACAAGGATGTATCTGGGAAAGGAAGGTTTGGTGATGTGGATAATATCTGAGACAAAATGGCACAGTGAGATCCACAGTGAACTTTTTTAAACAACATAGACACATATGTCTCTGGGGCCTATCCACTGGCACTGTAGGATACCCAGATGTTGATTATAGCCTGTGAGAGACTACCAAATTCCCTCTTGGACAGTACAGTGGCAGATGGATTTATTCATGTTCGTATCTGTTTCCCAGCGCGAAAGTCGTTTGCTTGGAATGAACATGTTAAATCAGTATGTTCGCGAAAGGGTATGGCCGCGGAAAAGGTCTCTCCTCTCTGCTGTTTCAGCGACATCAGAAGCAAACTTCTTTACCTTGACACGGAGTTAATGACGGTGCATTTGGAAACTGTTAGAGGCATTTATGCAACCGCGTAATAGCTGCTCTCCTTCACTACACAATTTTAACACGCTGGCGGACAAAAGGGAAATTTAGTATAAATAGCCCTGTTCAATTTCTTCTGTTTCACAAGTCGTGATTAACAGTGCTAGGCATTTCTAGTTATGTTTATTCTTCCTCTTAAACAGCTCGATGAATTGCAACGACGTCAATTAAGCGTACAGTTATTGTACTTGATGCCAGTAATATTATGTTATACAACGGGTATGGGCTTGGTTACACGAATATTTTGTATAGTCTATAATTTAAGTTGAGGCGACAGTAACAGCACTGACCGAAGGCGCACATGCACACACAGACTAGCCTACCCTGGCACAAATAAGCACAGGTTCAAGGTCAAGGTCATCGCTACCACACTGCCTTCTTTGCTTTTTCACGTCCTTATTCAGCCTATTTATTGATGTATGTTTTGCTTTTTAACCCACCCCACCTTTTCGACCCAAAAATACTTGAGGGGTTATCCCATATGTATCAGTTCTGAAGATTTCTACAAATGATATGGCTGTGACAACTAAAAAAACGCAACGGCAAAACAACAATATTATTTCCATTGCATCGGCCAAATGTTGTTCAACACATTGAATAGTTAATGAATTTTGATAACTAGATTTGGACTTCAGCTCCTGTTGTTCAATTTAATGTTGCAATTTAAAGACTTCATCTGGGATGAAACTTTATTGACATCATTTAGACATTTGTGTGAGACTATCACCTGACACTTTGGCATGATTACAGCAAAAACTTAATCAGTTGCTTAACACTTGGACAATCAACTAGTACATACTTATAAATGAGCTGAAAGAGATGGATTTAATTCCTTGTAAGAATTTTATATAGACATTAATGATCTACTACCATACCACATCTGATTGCTTTGGCATAAGTAACCGCTGACTTAGATATTTCGACAAAAATAAAACTTTACGCTGCTTGTATTTGACTGAACAGAGCATGGCATTAATTCATGTATTGTACAGCGCCCTTTCGAAAAAACGCTGATCAGCAAAAAAAGTTATAAAAAATTACAACACCAAGGCTACACGTTCATAGCCTGACTCTGTGCAGTTTAACTACTTAAAAAGACATAGAAATCAACCAACTTCCTATTGGAATCGGACAGAATATTGGATTAAGCCAACACGTAAATATTCATATGTTGACACGTCAACACAAAACTTTTTTATTCATTGGTGCAATGCAATGGGTAAAGTGAAGAGACCAAAGTTATGAAACTGTCTATCTATAACTGACTATTCATTCATTTGACGTTTGATTCATCTGACTGTGGTTATTACGCACACGGCAGCTGTTGTAGGCTACAAATGCCACAGTGGCTGAATGCATTTTGGATGTCATATTATGGCAAAGTCCCAATACAGCATAAAGCTACCCTCATGAAGTAAATAGAAAACTGGTAATTCCTCGCGGAGTCCTGCATAGCCTACTAAAGTGATGCACTGGCTTTTAGATGCTAATCTTATCTGAAGTAGGCTAGTCTTTATCTGTATTAGTCTGAATGTACACACTGTGTGAACAGAGTTTCGGAATTTATTGTGATGCATGCACGACATTTAGATAATACTAAACTAAATTGATAAATGGAGGAAACAATGTTGTGACTTATAATAAGCGGATTAAATTGAAGCTAACATACTGTCCTGTAATGGAGAAATTTAGTTCATTTTCCAATAATAATAATAATAAAAACATGAAAAATAATTGGTAGACTGTGTGGTCAAGTAATGATTTCTCCGAGTTGCCTACTTAACATTGAGGTCCGTCCCAACTGACCAGGCGTAATGCAGTGTACTTATTTATTCATATGTAAAGATTCTAAAATGTTTCAGAATATATCAGTGATAGTTTATCACAAACGTTTATCAAATGTATGTGTCATGCCTGCACGCTTATTCACACACATGATGCCCAAATGTTGTCTGTCTGAGTTATGTTTCATTCTAATAGCCTGTTTCTACCCAAACGGCTGCATCCAAAGCACTGTATACGGTGTTTAGATCTTTACTTATAGAACTGTAGTCGGTGGGAAAAGGCCGTCAAATGTGTCGAAAATGTCCAAATATCAAACTAATCAAACCTGTCTAAATCGGAAATCTAGCGTCTGGCTTTCAATGAAAACAAGTTTTTATCAAGTCAGAAAACGGCATACTTGACATCAAACCACGCCACAATTTCTCAGCAACCATGTCTAGCTAAACAAAGGCTAGCATGTTATAATCTGAACATGCACAATAGTCATTAGACGTATAGTCTCTGGTTGGCTACCCCCGAAAGAAAAACAAAAAAACGAGTTACCGAATTCCCAAAACTATGATGCCCTTTCCTGAAAACTTACCCTGTGCGCATTCTGTGTCTTTGAAGAGATTATTTTTCTTTTATTCTCGAGTGGAGTGTGAAGCGTGTGGTGCGCCCTGCTTCCACTATTGCCTTGCAAATGGGCAGGAAGTTTGACAATAATACTATTATGGCATTTCCTGGGTACAGTAGCTGGTGCACGCCAGTGCAACATGTGCCACGAGGCTACCGCACAACAGCGTCACAAAGCCATGGCGCGTGGCATGCGTCTAGACTTGAGTTCTTGCTCCCAGCTGAAACGGTAGATGGAGTACAGGGTGCGTTGCGTTTTCATCCAACATGTTATACTTATACATATGTGTACACAAGCACACACAAGTGCAACACACAGTGTTGTACATACATTGTGCTTGCGAAACGTGTATTATGATAGCTTCACACATACTCGGTCTGATACATGGACGTTTATTTGTTTTTATCATGGGAGCCGTATCCTCTGAAAATGAGGGTACATTGTTTGTTTGTGATGACACTGCCGGTGTCAAGGCCTTGAACTTGAGAGTGCGTTTGCACAGGGAGGAGCCCCGCCGCGGGCCTCTTGAGCCGAGCCTTCTGGGAGGGCCAGACTCTCCGCTTTAAACTTGGCCTTGACCTTCAGGGCTCCGTCTGACCTGTGTGTAAAGACTGTCTGGGGTGGGGTGGGATGGTGTGCTGTTCATTGCTCCCTCTCTCTTTTTCTCCTCTTTGTGTGTGTGTGTGTGTGTGTGAGAGAGAGAGAGAGATTGAGTGCATGCGCGTGCAAGAGAGAGGGAGGAGAGGAGGCATGTCGCCTATTTGGGGGTGGGGGTGTCCTGTTCTTCCCGTAAACATATTCCATGTGCAAATCCCGCACTAATGAGCGGATTCTGTCTGTTCTAACTTACAGCTGTAAATATGCCCAAGTCATAAATGTATCTTATCATGCGTGGGTTAAGGGCTCAATGTGTTGTATTTGAGAGACGGCGTAGTAGCAGTTGGATGTACTGATTACCCACAATTAATCTTGGCCATGATGACCCACAATGCATTTGAAGACCAAAATTATTCGTACCCTCAGTTTGTGTAGTTGCTGACATTTGAATGCGCGTTCTCATTGAAAGGCGCACATATAATTTTGCATAGTAGCCTATATTAATTAAGGAATACAGTGAGCATATTATTAAATAATAATTGAACCTTTTATGTCACAAGGCATCTCTGGCGATATTGTCGCGAAACATTTAGGGTGATCTGTAAGTGCTTGTTAAGGGTATTTTATATTTTATGTATTTTATTTCAGTCTTGCAGCACAACCTGAATAAATTGCTTTCCTATATGGTATGGGTGACATTCATTTTTGACATTGTACGATTTAGCTCTGAATAGCTCTGAAATCCTGTCCTGGAATAACCTCGTATTATGTCTTAGCCTACTCTCTGGAATTGTTTCTTACTCACGGCTTTTGTGATTTTGTCAAATGACCTTTTTACCGTGCAGTAGTTTAGGGGGCTACTAACAATAGTGTGATGAAAGAAAAAAAAGAATGATACAAGAAAATAAGCATTTTCCAAACAGGCATTTGGCGTCTTTGCATGCAGCTGAATTCTGATGTTTAAACAAATGGGCTGAAGTCACAAACTTGTTTATGTTTAGTCCAATGTCAAAGGACACTCATTTAATATCTGCGCTTGCTGCCCTGTAGTATAACTTCCAAAATTCTTTGCAGAAATATATGAAATGCCGAGTTATGATTGCAGTTTTTATGAAGGTGATAAATCTTATTTATGCATTTGGCACGGGTGATTATTAGCCATTAAAAGTGTCCGAAACCATTGAAAAATATTCAAAAATGTACAAATCGTATCAAACACAACATCAAAAAGATAAAAGGATCAACAAAATTTGTTGATTGTGTGGTAAAACGGATATTTTTAAGTAAAAGACGTCTCCCCTCGAATTATGGGAGAGGTATCACAGTTTATTTGGTTTAAATAATCCTCTTACTGCATATTAAGGTAAATAAATAGTTCCATTAAACAGACCACTCAGAAATGATTCAATATTTTTCTTTTATCTTTTTACTGTGCAGTTGAGAGTTCGCCAAGCACTTTCCCGTACTCTAGTCAGTCATAAATGGACCAAACTCTCAACAACCACAGACCTCAGAACTATTTAGAGCTCCTGATTAAATTGTCCAAACAATATAATGCTTGAATTCATGTCAAAACTTTTTTGGATTCTGTATTGCATTTATGACCACACTCACTACCATTTGCGTTAATATTCAACTACAGTGCTCATCATCAACAACAGAAAAAAACTTGTGTGTTTACTCGGTGGTATGACTCATTTATGTCCATGTCTTGTCTGCGTATAATGACGCGTGACATTGAGCATTCTTAGTCAAGGTGCGGTGGTTTCGCTTAATGATTTCTAAGGCAAATCATCTTAAAACCTAGTGTTATTATGTCAATGTATCAAATGTGTCTCCGTAAATAGCATAACGACAAACTGAATGGAAGCTCGCAACTATTTGCAGCTTTCCACCTTAAGCTCGTTTCTGTCTGCCCCTGCAAAAATAATTTCTTTGACTGACTCCACCGTCAAGGTTTTTGTGCTGTGTATCACGTGGTCTAGGTTTTACCCAATGAAGGCGCACCATTTCGGACGGTAGACCATTGCGTCAATGCAGCGGAGTGGATGTAACCAAGTGTCCTGAACTGGACCTCGGTCTTTACAACAGAATTCTCCGCCCGAATGGTGAGCGTGATATGACCACCTCTTTGGTCCTGAATCCTCGCTGGGCGGACACGGTTATGTTTGTGTATGAAAACAACTTGGATGAGCTGAACAAGAACATGGAAGGTCTGGTTGGTAGCGGCAATTTCGCAGCCAACCAGTGCAGAAATCTTATGGCTCATTCCGCCTTGGGGGGTCATCCATCCAGCCTAGTGCACAGCTCTAGCTATTCCGCCGTGGATGTACCTGGAACAGGTTCCAGTGAAGCGGGCAAACAGTGCACACCTTGTCCAGGGGTACCTCAAGGCTCGTCCACGGGTCCTTTGCCTTATGGCTACTTCGGTAATGGCTATTACCCCTGCAGAATGGGGCGGGGTTCGCTGAAATCCTGCACTCAGCCTAGTGCGCTTAGTTATTCTGCAGAAAAATACATGGACACCCCCGTCACGTCTGAAGAATACCCTAGCAGAGCCAAGGAATTCGCCTTTTATCATGGTTACCCAAGCCCGTATCAATCTATGGCGAGTTACCTGGATGTCTCAGTTGTGCAGACTCTGGGAACGGGAGAGCCACGCCATGACACCCTACTGCCGATGGACAGCTATCAGCCATGGGCTCTCACAAATGGCTGGGGCGGCCAGATGTACTGTTCCAAGGACCAGAGTCAAGCTGGACATCTGTGGAAATCCGCTCTAGCAGGTAAACAGAAGTCTTCTATCCTACATGTGTTGCATTGGGATTTTGAAAGACAGTTTTACGCACTGTTTGGTTTTATTTTCAGCTATTTAGCTTTTAATGTATCTTTGTTTAAAGCTAAACAATAAAATTGGATAATGTTTTTGTATTAGTAGAAATGGCATTTGTCATTATCCTACCCTGTTATTAAACAAGATTATATTTAGAGACCGATATAGCTTTATGCTTAAGTAATATAGTACTACTAGGCTATATGTGAGCATGTCTTTATTCACTGATATATTTTAAGGGGATGGGGATTGTAGATTCAAACCGGAAGGATTTTTTGTAAAATTGGGATGTCTTATTTGGGCTGTAGACGAATAAGGCCTCAAGCCCATGAGTTACTTTGTTGTTATCCATTCCAGATGTAGTGGCTCACCAGCATGACGGCAACTCCTTCCGCCGTGGTAGAAAGAAAAGAATACCCTATACGAAGGTGCAGCTAAAGGAATTGGAAAAAGAATACGCCGCCAACAAATTCATCACGAAAGACAAGAGGAGAAAGATTTCGGCCGCCACCAACCTGTCTGAGCGGCAGATCACGATCTGGTTTCAGAACAGGAGGGTAAAAGAAAAGAAATTCGTCGCCAAAGTCAAGACCACCGTGCCGTAAACAGGGAGGAACGGGTGGCCATGGCGCGTGAGACTTTCTTGTTTTTTTTCCCCTCAATGACTTTGAAGAAGTGACGGAAAGAAAGTCATCGTGGTGCTCTCTCGAATCCGGGCTCAAAATGTTTGTTGTCCACGCAGTTGCATCGTAGAGGATCCTCGAAAAGAAAGATGGGTTATGGAAAAAAAAAATGCAAGGACTTTATTTTAGAGGCCTGTATATACAGCACGTGCCTGCTCTAATGTATGACAATAATGTTCTTTTACTTCTTGAAATTGTCCTTTTACTTGTATTTTACTGCATTTAAATGTTATGTGTGTCAGTTGTTGTTGCTGCAGTAGTTTAGAAAATATATTGTGCTATCAATAATATCCCTAATCTATACTGTTTATAACGCCTGTAAGACGGTATAAAATATTACGCAATGTATAATAAATTGCTTAATCTCAAGACAACTTTATGTATTGGTTTTGAAAAGTCATTAGAATGATATATAATGCAGTCACCAGCAACGTATCAATATAGTGCAACAAAATGAAAGTAAGAATCGTTTAGACGCATATAGGCCTAGGCCTAGGCTCATAACCCACAATCTTTCTGTTGCATTAGTTTATAATATGGCCTACATAAAATTAAGTTGATTTGATTTGAAGAATTATATTTGGCCTACTTCACATCATATTATTTATTCAGACTTGAAAACAGCGCTAGATGGTTTGACAAGTCTTGTATGTAGCTTATTCATCGTGTACGTCAACTTCTCTTACTAGTGAAAAGATTTTCGAAAAGTATATGTGATTTTGTTTTAGAACAACCAAATAATATACAGTTTTGACTCCAACGCAACTCCTTAGATCCACATTGTGACAAGCCTAGTTGCTATTCCTATTTGTCTTTCTTGCTCTGCCTCCAGGCCTACAGTAGAGTGCATTACGCAATACACTTATATTTTGAGATCAATCGCCATGTTTCTCACATGTTCCTCAAAAATGCATACAAACATTGAAAGAAAAATATACGAACTAAAAATATGAGAAAATCGTGCTATGTTTGCTTTTCACGTGTATGCAGTTACTGCTATCCAGCATTTGTATGAATCGTTTAAATTGTTAAGGAGAGTAAGCCTCAGACAGATGCACTAAACGAGCCCTTAACCTTGACCTTGACAGTCACGTGCTAACAGGATGAGCTGAGGCCTTTGTCTCGCCAGGCCATGAATATGCGGGAATTTGTTGGCCTGGATTGCTTACCCATCGCGTCCCTTCAAATACACAGGACACCAAATGCCAACCTGTAATCACGCGTTTCACCGCACAAAACGGTATTTAATGTGACTGCGGACAATTAAACTAGGTCCTACGGTCACCACGGAAAGGAAATGTCCTGCTTTTCTACATCTCTGTATAGCGTCCAGGTCTGAAGAGGAACAGAATGAAACCTCTCCCCCTAAAGAACTTTATTCTGGAGAGCAGATTTACACTCGATGATCTTCTTTATAGTCTTTCTGAGGCTTGATTTACGTATCTGTCCGTGTCGGAGCTGTTTAATTGTTGGACAGTAAGCAGAGCTGCTCGGCGCTCCTTCTGCACGCTGCACTTAACGCCGGTCTAGATTAGTCAGGGTGAAAAGGGTCTGTCGTTACTCTAGGGATTTCCATCATCACCTTCCTATCTGCTCGTTTCAGCCTTTATTTTTTGCCGATTTTTCCTTCAATCCTGCACTAGCCTCTCCGTCAGACATTTGGCTTTCGTCTAAATTATGGAAATAAATCCAACGCGCAAGCACACACACACACACACACACACACACACACACACACACACATCCATATGGTCTGATTTAGCCACTTTGACGCATGTTATGACGATTGATAGTTCACTGTGTTACTGTTCGTATTCACATTACTGATGAGCAGACATGCAGCAGACGCGCCGGTAGCAGAATCGACCAACAAAATATCTGGCAATATGCCAAGCTCTGTATGCCAACTGGGCCAAAATGAAATGCAAAACGGGGATCTCTTTTTAAACAGGTAAATGCGTCAATATTTATCATTTCTCTCTCGCTCTCACTCACTCACACACACACACACACACACACGCACACCCACTCAAGAGTTGAAACCGCCGCCTAATGTTACTCTCACCCAACTCCAGTTGCGGGCATGTAATTACAAAACCATGACGTATACCTTACACTGGCTACATTTGAACTGAAGACCTAATTTAGGGTACAGGCATGGCTCTCTGAAGTTAACATAACGGCGACAGCATCAGCTCATACACACTTCTCATGGTGCGATGTTCCCAGACCCGGGCGCTCATCATCAAAACGGACTGTAACCAAGCCAGAGATTAACTAATCTCACAAACATGCAAATTCAAAGAGTATTCGTTTTCAAGAGCAGACGAGGCTACTATACATGGGACGTGGCTTTTTGGCTGATTTAACTGGGTTCTTATCATGGATTTTTCCCCCAGTCGTGCTATTTTTACGTCTATGACAGTATTCGTGCCCTCTACAAATAAATTATGCGTTGAAACCGGTAAACAGGTGCATTCACCATCGGTATATTGTCACCAAGTCCGTCTATGTCAAATGCAGTCTGTATCAACATTATGAAACGTCTGTAAATATGAAATATTAGAAAATGGTCAAATACTGGTTATTGAGAGTTTATGGATATGTCTGTGGCCGGAGAAGGCTCATCGCACAAAACTTCACTTCAGACTAGACTTAGACCTACCAGACTACATGGGGCAATAAAGGTCGAATAGTCTTCCTTCCACTTGTAGTTAACATTGAACTTGACAAAAGCATTCTAACAAACGGCGCGTCTGCTTTGTGTTTACACTGTGATTTAATGGTGGTCTTTCGGCCTCCTTAGAAAACGCACAATATAGAAATCAACCGCGGAGGTCGTCTACCTTCAGCTATACAATAAAGCTGCCATGTCTTCTTAGCTCAAAAAAGCAAAAACGGTTTTACCAGCCCAACATTGTCATTATAGGGAAACTATGACTGTTTAAAATGTTGTTATTAGTAAATGTATGAATGCGTATCTTTTTAAGTCGGTTCGCCTGAGGCAAGAATGATGTGATTGACAGCCAAAAACGGAATTTGACTGTTACCTATTCTATTTTAAGGTAACGCACTTAGGACTTTGCTGTGTCATCTGCAATTCAGTTTTTTAAAAAGTTGGGGCTAGTTAACAGAAAATTCTGTTCAAGATACATTTAGATAAAAAAGCACTGCTGTATTTCAGTTATTCATAGCCTAGGCCAAGAAGACTCGAGCGCGCTGAGTAGGCTTTTTGGTTATAGACTCCAAAATAAAACCTATAGGCCTACAGCCTGAAATGTTACGTTCGCCTCTTAATGGTCGCTCAAACCTTTGCTAACCGATTTTAACCTGACCCCCACCCCAAACATCAGAATTGCTTGTAATGCACCACAGAGCGACTGCGGAAAACAGCAAATAGACTGGAATGTGAATGATTATGAAAGTGAGTTGTTCGGACAGGAAGGGTCGTCGGTATTTTACCATTTGTGCTCAACGACAAAGCCTGTGTTTAGTATTTAGCCTACAACTGCGCAAGTCTGGTCTACGAGATTTTCGAGAGCCGATATCTGAGAATTGCAAAGCCCTCCCGTTCATAGGTTTACATTTTATGCAGCAATGTTCATGGTGCCATTACAAATTTTAATACTAATCGCGTAAGCCTTAAACATTTGAGAGAGAGATTTGCGCCCACAGTGGAGCCGCTACGGCTGAAGCATTGACACTATTGGAAACGTGTCCAATCTTTCAGTGTCAAACAAATATGCATCTAAAGACATGAGGTTTGGCGGTTCTTCCTCTTGGCCCGGTTTAGAGAGTGGTCAGTGGAATGTCGGTCTTCTGTCTCTCAAGTTCATGTCCAGCAGCACCTCAACCCCCCCCCAACCCCACGCACACACACACAACTTCACACACCTCCCCCACTCGGGCCATTCCTCCCCCACGTCTGCATTTCGGACAGTCCTTTGTTACCCGGAGGACTTTGCTGTTGAACTTGAGACATCTTGTAAACAGTAAGTAGTCTGGGCCCTGTCTGGACGGACGGAGGTGGTCAATGGACCTGTGGCGTAAAGCAGAGAGTCTCTATACAGGAAGACAGGGAAACCACTTTACACACACACACACACACACACACACACTGACACACGACCCCCCAGCGTTGCTGCCAACACAAAATGGGCAGAGCAAGGTAAGAATTGACCAGACTATTCACTGAGTACAAAGTGATCACAAATACTGTTGAGAATCCACAACTGCAACGCTACTTTATTTAAAAAAAAATCAAGTATCTAAACAGGATTCACACATACACATTATTTAGTTCAATAGCCTACCTCGCACAAGAGGTTAAGCGGAAATGGCACTTTTGGGTACTGACTTCTCTGTCTGACTCCCGAATGTGCAGTCCTGCTTGTACAAAAAAGACTATTTAGTGTAGAGTACAGAATCAAATACTGTAGTTTGATTTTCTCTGCCTACTCTTTTACCCAGACACACGTTTAACATATATATATATATATTTTGTAGACATATAATTGTTAAATACCGCTAACGACGTGCTCTATTGCAGTACACCTACTTTCTTTAATATATATAAGCCAAGGCTATTAAACACAAAGACAAGCCCTTATATATCATATTCGTCTTTTGAAAACTATACAACACCGCTAAACACAAGGAAAGTTTAATAAATAAACACAATCCCTTTTCGCTTTTGTAGTGTGTTAACTAACATCTGATTTAACCCTTAGAAAGAGCACAAGCATATATAATATTTTCAACAAATTATTATGTATCCAGTGTATTCAATAGGCACCAGATACAGGAGAGAATTAAACGAGATATTGTGTAGTTGATATCAATTAGTATATCTTTAGTTGTATTATTAAACCGTCTTACCGTCTTAGAAGCATCTAGCAAGATTGCTTTAGGGCATCTTCATCACCATACTGAGCCAATGTAATATGCCTATATTAAAAGGAAGGGATGGCACACAATACTGATTGTATGGGAGGTATGAAGCCATCATTTGAAATAATCTGAAAATTTAGGTGCATTAATTTATAGGGAGTTTTTTTGCGAAAGAAATGGCCAGGTAGCTCTCCATCCTAATCTGGTTAATATGAATCTGGTCCAATTGCTCTTTGCTGGATTGTGTTAAGGGAATTCATGTAATTTAGATTTTTATTAAATTAAAAACATTGAGGCAGATATTTTAACACTGGTACAATTCCATATGATACCATTATAGTAAAAAATCCTTAAAACGGACCATGTGTAATTAATTTGTTTATCTTAATTATCTTCGAAACTATGCAATATACCTTCCTGCTTAAACACTTAATTCCTGCTGAACACCTTAATCTCTCATTAATCTGTTTACATAGCCTATCTTAATTTGAGTCCATACTCATAACAATGTAATATTCTTTTTATTATTATTCTGGCATCGTAAATGTACCATGTGTATGCTACAGGAAAATGTATCTAAAGGGGACAGTGCGACCAATTTAATGCCTAACAACATTGTTAGTGTTGTAATATTTTCCACACTGCGCATACAGACTGTTAAAGGACTGAAACAACTGTCTAGCCTGGGATATTTTGACACAACCAAAAGCATGTCTAATACCACGCTGGCTGTATATCAGTTTACATTTCACCTTGGTGTAGCCTACAGAAAAAAACATCAACGTTATTTCACTTAGCGAAGTGCAAATTGGTAGGATTTACAACGACACCCCTTTTCAACGACATGGCCCTCTCTCCCGACCAATAGACGCAAACAAACATCTGAACAAACAAATAATCAAAGATGCGGGGCTGACTGCAAACATCTGTATATGCTAAAATACATGACGCGCATGCACTTGGTGAAGGTGATCCTAAAACGAAAAAGAAAGAATGATGCTTGTTATTCACTAATTGTGAACTGTGCACTGTGATACATAGGCCTGCATACTCACCTGCAAGCGGCATGCTAATTGATGTCCATGTGCGGCCATTGTGAATACCAAATCAAGCTATAAGTTAAAACAACTGGGTTTGATATAACGTCAAATAATATAGCCTATCTATAATGATTTACCGGTGTTAGGTCCTGTGGGTGATCGGAAACAGCGGGATAGTGTAAGTGTTGACAAACAGGAACATGAGTTGGGAAGGTTCCCGCGCGCTAATGAGCACCGGCCCACCCGCGCGCAATGGCAGAACATCATAATGCCAGCAAGGAATGCGCGGCGCTCTCAAACCGAGATCAACATAACTTTAAGACTGCGGCAGTAAAATAACCAAATGTATTGGCATGCAACACACAACTCATGTGTGAAATTTTACAGGGCACTACAATTATGTTGACCTTATAAAGGCGAGTTGTTTTTGGAAGGAATGGAGACCGCATGATATGCGGTCTCTTGTTTGTTCGGTCATCTTATTCATTTACGCACTGATCTCGAATAGTACGATGCGTAATGATGGTAATAACTAATTCACTGAACTGCTCATGGACAATCGGCTCCGAGTATATAGGGGTTGGGGGGGGGGGCGTACATGTGCTTTTGCAAGACCGAACATAGATTCTCATGACTTTTGCATTACATGAATTAGGTGATTTAACTTAGGCCTGCTGCCATTGATAACGCTGAACGTGAGCTCCAGTTAAAACAAGAATGAAAACTTCACTTTTACCATAGCTTACTGATAAATCCAGTATCTTCACTTGAACATCTGGATGAATTGTGTGGATCGTGGCTCAATAAACGCCGACAAATGTTGTTTAGCAGCCGCCGCACGAGCCCGCTGGCACTCAGTGAATGCGGTCCAGATGTGTTGAGGCCGTTCGCCCAACATGCTGCGGTGCCCTCTGCGAGCCAGGGGCGAGCTAAACATTGAGCCCCAATTGACCTCTATCACATTCTGTAACGCCGATTCCCCTTTCCGAACGGTAGTAAACGCGAATGTTTCTATCCTGATGTGGGTGGTTTATCAACACCTCTTGTGATGCACGCCTCTGGCAGACATTAGGTGCCCGGCCAGTGTTGATAACAAGGTGTTGGCGGACACAGGGAGATTAGAGATGGCAAATGCGTAATGCTCATCTCCTAATTTGTTTTATCACGACAGGTCCGGGGTTGGTAAATGCATATTTCCAAATATGGCCAAGGTGAACTGTTGAGGGCAAAAATGTGCCTCGAAGTTTAGTGTGTCTGATTTTGGCCTACTATAGTGCGGATCTAGTGTAGCAAAGACAAAGCCTGCAACAGTAGACTTCATGTAATAGTAATATGAGCTAAATGCGTTTGGTAATGTTAATTGTCTAGTGGTCATCAGTTATTTTGTTGTGTTTTTATGAACAGTGGTCACTAACATGTGTTCTTTGTATATTCTTTGAAGTGAAAACCTTTTGTTTCCAGCTTTGAACTGTATTATATTTTGTGCAGTGCTTAAGAAAATGCAACACTTCTGAGCACAGACAAAATGTTTCACTTCTAAAGGGTCGCATTAATTTCTTATGAAGAAAGCATGGATGCTTTGCTTAGATATTGCGGAAGGCTAGGTTACATGGCCCAGCAGAACGGGAATGAAGGGGTTTTAGACACAATTCAAAAGCACATAGGCAATGCCAACCCGAGTGACGCAATACATTTCAACATACAGCTCTGATAAATATAATTGGCTCATTTGATATGAATTCATCATAACAGACCTTATTTGAAACGTCATTCATGTGTCTTTGTCGCCACCGACTGTCCAATAGCCATCATTGCAAGAGGGAGAGGTAGTCTGGAAAATAATTTGGAATCCGGGTTAATAACTTTGGCAGACTGGCTTGTTTTACGCGCGCTGACGAGGCGCTTGTCAGACATGATAAGCGAATTTAATTGCTCGGTTAGGGAAGAGAAAGGTAAAAAAAAAAAACTTTCTGACGGAAAGAGAATTCAGGATAGTTTGACCTTCAAGCACACACAAGGTCAACTCGGATCTCCAAGCAGGAGAACTGATTTGAACACGACCCATGGTTTTATGATGCCGAAAAGCCGGCGGTGTCTCGGTGACTGCATCAGCCTCTCATTTTTACAGGAAGTCCCTTTATTGAATTGTTCTCGCTCTGATAGGCACCCGGGACACCGAGCGTGTGTTCCTTAACTTAATTGTCTGTTGGTGGCAGTAAAAACTCACTGAAATACACAACTATAAAAGACTTCACCCATGTCCAATGATAAAGCCTGGCTGTCCAATGTTATATATAAACGAAAATAGAGTTGGATAGGTTCTAGAATTGGCCCACCTTTCCATATTGTACAGTTGGAAAGTGCCTGGGCATTTTCCAACACAGTTGGTCATTTAGCCGATTCACATGGTCACTGTTTAATTTCTTTTTTTCTTTTTTTCTTTTGTAATTGTTATAGCCTGCCATCATCATGTATTTTCTTACATTTGCGATTATTCATCACTCATTATAACTAATTTCATATGAATATTCATAAGGCGTAGAAAGGCCATATGATTTGCAACCTTTTCAAGACTTGCATCTTACCTATTATGCCAGTACATGCACTGTACATGATTAATATTATGCGTTTGCCAGTTGTTGGACATGCACTATAGAAATCCTTGTTTTAGCACCCACCATGTAAAACAGTCACTGTCGAGGTCAAGGTTAACAGATAAGAGACCTGCAAGTGTTTTCGAAACAGACGATAGTTCCTTTCCAAGGGACGTTGAGATTTGTGCAATTTCAGTTAGTTTTTTTCTGATTGCTTAAGCACATTTTTTGTAACTATGGCTTTTTTTTGCAAAACTCTACACACAAATAGGAAAACCTTTCACCCAATCAGCAAAACATTGTAGTTCTCTTGCAAAAGCTAACACACCTTGCTTAACTCTTCACACCTTCGTAAAAATTATGTTTTCGTATCAAACAGTAAACACAAGCCATCACAATAATAAGCACACAATGTGCCAACTACACACTGATGGTCTGAATAAAAAACTAATGAACTAATTATCTTTTCACATGAGACAGTGTGCCAGAGAGTTGGCAAAATAGTGTAAATAATAGCCATACATGTGTATGATTTGCCAGGAGTGTGTTGCTCATTTGGAAATTGAGTGTAAAGCAGTGAGTTGTGTTTACAGTTCCGCAAAAAGAGTGCTGTGCAGTGAATTGTGCCTACAGTTGTGCAAAGTGTGTGTTCAAAGTATCTATCTATCTATCTATCTATCTATCCATCCATCCATCCATCCATCCTGATCTGCGAACATCCTCGAAGACAGTTCAGCGGTCCTTGCGCAAAGTTGTACAACATCGCCATCTGTTGACGGATATATGACATAACATGGAGAGTCGAATAGAGTGCAAGGCAGGCGATTTCTTCTGACAAAGTTAGTTTGAATATAGACAGGTTTAAACCCACCTGGTCCTGTCACATAATGAGGCACCTTCCAATTTGAATAACATGTTATTGCCAACGGGGTGGCCCAGAACTGTAACACACAACCACTACAAAATCCTCTCTATTGCATCAGCATGCAAACAGTCATTATAGAAGATCATTTCAGACAGGTCTGGTATGACTTTGTTTCTGCCAACATCTTAGCAACTCTGGCCGTCATGCCACATACTTTGTTGAATTATCAGTGTGTTTCTTCCAAATCTAACAAGTGTTTTTCACGGCAATATGGCATATTCTGGGACCGGCACATCAACAGTGTATCAGTTTTAATTTAAATAGACAACTTGGACCGCATGTGATGAGGGGAGGGGGTGGGGGTGATGGCAGCAGTACAAATAGTGCAGGAGAAACAAACAGAGAAGGAAAAAGACATTGGAAAATTGAAGAGAGAGAGAGAGAGAATAAAGAGAGACAGAGGAAAAAGAGTGAGGGCAAAGTCCCTGCAGCATTTTCTCAGTTAAGGACCCTTTCTCAAGGACCTGACAGCCATATTTTCCTACTGGTTGAGAGTACTTCAGTTCTGTGGCGCCAGCCGTCCTAAGTCTGTTTTCCTGTGTGTTCTCTTGGTGCTCCAACCAGACAAAAACTCCAGGGCCTGATCTCATCCAACCACTCGCCCCCAAACCCCTCCTTCAGTGCACAAGTTTAAATCACACCCTAACATTTAGCCACCTCATCCGTTTTAGCTGTAGTGTTAGCTTCTCGCAGCCACACTGGAGGGCGCTTCCTAGTTGTGCAATGCCGTGGAGTATGAGGGAAGGATCCCACACGCCGCTGTGTTTGGACGCCATGGGCCAAAATGAGAAACAGATTGTGGGAAAAGCTCACTCGATGTGACGTGAATGTTTTCAATAAAAGAGATTTTCGAAGATGACAAACTAATGATTGTGCTTCGTTACAGCATTATTAATACCACCACTGGCATGATGCTGACATCTTTTGCTTAGTATTTTGTTGATACTTTTATTTAAGGCAAACTTCTTTTTAGCTAAACTGAAACTGCTAACCGTTAAAGTTGTTTTCAAGGACTGAGCAAGAGGCATCTACTTTATGTTCATGCCGCATGCCTCATATTCTGCCAGTTTTGGTGGTGTCTGCGTCTAGACACGAGACAGGATAGCAGCTGTCGGTCTGCAGGTGTGGTCTTTTTTTTTTTCTCTCTTTCTCTCTCACTCTCTTTCTCTCTCGGGGTACATGTGGTCATACACACTCAACCCAGAGCCCCCTAAATCACACCCCACTCAGGGCCTGGGAAGGTGTGAAACCAGGCTCCCACGTTCTCCACACTGTGGGCAGACATCACAGACTCCCATCCTCACACCTAGCAAATCAACTAGCTGCCGTCAGTCAGTTACTGTCCGTCAGACAAGAGACAAAGGGCTTAATAAGGAGGCAGAGGTAGAAACCATGGCAGCAAACATCCCATAATCCATAACCGTGACCCTGGTAGTGCATGTATTTCTCAGAGTAGTGCTTGTGAAATGTGAGATGTTTTTTTGGCGAAGGGCATATTGGGAATCTGAATGTAAAATGGTAATGACTGCAATGTGGTGGTGAAGGCTAGTAGAATGGCTTTGATGTTGTTGCTCCCCCCATCCATATTTCCTTGACTGAACTCATTAGTATTTTTTTTGATAGTCCATATTTGGCAAGTCTTTATGAAATCCTTAGCGGCATCAGAGTGATTCTATCCCAACCCCGTTGTCTGGCATATGTTCAGGAACATGCAAAAGACAGACACCAACACATGTGCCGTCAGCTCTGAGATGGCAAAGAGGAACCCCGCCCCCCCGGGAAGAAAATCTTCACACCTCTTTTAGCACAGCCGTACATGTGTTAAATATGAGCTTGATGAAAAACCAGGATGGTATCTTAGAAAGAAGGGGGTACGGGACCAGACCGGGGACGGATCGGCTGCTCGCTTGGTCGCAAGCATCTGAGGGTGCTAGGGTGTTAGGAGAGCTGAAGAAGACTAATGTGACATCACTAGGCTGGTGATATTTATAGAAAATGCTAAATACCGGAAATACAATGAATGAATGAGAACATTTATATAGCACAAGTCTGGACACTAAAGGCACATAAGGGGACTCGCATCTAATTCATAGAAAGAAGCTGTATTTTTTATTTTATTTATTCTGACAAAATATTGCCTTTGCATTAATCAGTTACTTAATGTTTCTCATATACAACTCAACTTGTAAATTAAATAATTCACTCACACAGTTATCTGAGGCATATAGTTTCGAACTAGCATAGTGCTTAACTACTAGCTACTACAAACTATTTATAACTAGAATACATTGTATACAAGGCCATATAATTTTCTATCTTATGTGATCATGTAAAAATATTAAACCCAAATTGCACCCTAGACTAAGCTATGACAATTTTTAACTAGATACTGTAAGTCTGTTTGTGCTCCTTTACTCACCCGATGCCACCATATATCCCTGCCCAGTTGGCATCATCATGCCCACCTCTCTCTACGCTACTCTGAATGCATTGCATGATCACATGGAACCATGGGAATATAGCCACACAAAGGTATATCCAGAAAGCACATGCAGATGTTGCACAACCTACTTTGACTTTGATATCTTGAATTATTTTCTATACCAATGCACAGATTTATGTTCATATTATTAATGTATGATTATATTATATTATATTATTATATTATATGTGTTGAACATATGAATTTGTACATATAATAGAATGGCAGGAACTGATTTTACCCGCCGTAACATTCCATGTGGAATATTCCATCTGGTGGCACTGGCCTGAATGATAGCATGAATCTAAAGGGGAGCCACTCCACTGTGGCCGGATCTCTTGCTAAACTCTCAGACTCAGCGTCAGACAATAATAGAAAAAAAATCAATTTACATCTGAAGGAGCTCTGAAATGATTCAGATGTAAAGCAAGCCGGGCAATCGTAATAAAACCACCAATTAATTTGGCTTACAAGGCTCCGATCCAACTCAATTTAAGGTATAACCTATAAAGCAGGAGGCTGCAGAGTGACAAAGAGGGGAGGTCAAAGTTCAGCTTACCTCATCCGGAAGTTTCTTTGCCAGGAAGAGCTTGTTTGGCCTTGCAAATGAAAAACAACGGCAACAAAAGCAGTAATGTGTGCATTTGCTTTCACACGACATTTATTTCTTGGTTTCATCTTGAGACTGCTTACTTTGCTTATCTTAGGACTGCTTGCTGACTGTTGATTAATATTAGCTGTATTAGCTGAAAGCACAGGCATTGGACTTGAATGAGATTACACCATATTGTGTAAAAGGCCATTTTAATTAGCAAAATTAATCACACAATAACAAACAAAACCCTTTAAATGCTTTATTGGAACAGAATGTGTTTATTTTCAACTCAACTAAAATAATTCCATACCAATATGCATTAACTCTGTAACTGTCAATGAATTTAAATGAAATTAATTTAATTTAAGTGCTGTTGTATTCCTGCATCTCCTTATGACATAGCTAATGAAGAAAAGTATGTAGGACTGTGTATGCAAATGGGAACAGGAATGAGGCACTTTAGCACCATCTACATTTCAGTTATTGAATGGTGGCCAGCGGCTTGCAGTAGATCCTAAAATGGATTTAACAGTGACACTCAACTAACCATCCCCCAGCGACACACACACACACACGCGCACACACTGGAGTGGCCCACAATACACACACAAATGCAGTCTCTCTCTTTTTCTTTCTCTCTCTCTCTCTCTCTCTCAGACACACACACACACACACACACACACTCTCTCTCTCTCTCTCTCTCTCTCTCTCTCTCTCTCTCTGACACACACTGACACACACACACACACACACACACACATTATTGAAGCACACTGAACTGCTCCATATATGAAACATCCCTTAAAATGACAGTGGAAGAAGAAATCCCTTATGAATGATACCAAACCTAATGAAGGAATAGTGCAGTTAAGTGGAGACCCAAGTGAGCAAAGTGCTTCGGAATGCAGGCTCTCAATTCTGACATTCCAACTATGTTCGTGAGCCCACAGCCACTCACCACTGCCACAGTGAGACTGCATGCCAGCACAACAATCTGCTATTATTCACCCATGACACAAACATGACTGACAGCATTAAGGAAATAAAGTCTGACACCCAAGGATCCAAGGGCTGGTCTTGGTTTGGTGTGCACCAAAGTCAAAACAGGAAAACGTCAGCTATAGAATCTGCTGTGTTCAGAATGCTACATAAGAATAGACTGAGGTTGGAAATGACTGATACAACGTTATTGTATTAATATATTGATATTAATATAAAAATGAGCAGTGAAGTAAAGCATGCCATGCCCTATCAAATGGTCTATTCATAGCTGGTCACCCTGACGTATCCAGAAATATGAGCCAAAATCATAAAATGTTCAGCAAAGCTTCCAGCTTGCTAGAGGATGGGGTATCCGGTCCCACAGTAATTCTGTTACTTTAGCTTCTTTTGCAGTTGGATGAAATGGTAGCACATTGCACCATCACTTAAATGTTATTTTAGGAGACTGAGTATCACATGGGAATCTCGAAAGGGACCATAACATTTTGACAGCAGTAAAATGGTATAATACACTTACATAGCAATGCTACTTAGCCACAGCCAGTTGGACTACAGGTAAATACATATTGAAACAGAACTGAAAAGATAACGCACGTATGAACACACAACAGTTGACATAATTGAATGAGATTAGCAGGAAGCAATATCAAACTAATTTCACAACCTTGTGGAGACTCCATTATTTTCTGCTTCAGCCGGTCTCAGGTTCACATGCATTTAATTACATATTTGCCAGATGCAGCCTACCAGAGCATGTGCAGAACTGTGTATTGCAAATATTAATTAAGCCAAGACGTTGGAATTCGGAGAGGAACATAGGCAAGCTAGTTTAATTAATTGGAAACTTGTTTACCCGTACAATGCCATCTGGATCCCCATGCCTTTTCTGTTATTAGTAGGTATAAGCTAAAACAAAACCAGTGTCAAGATTGTGATCTATTTTAATTCTCCCATTAAAAGGCAGTGCAATGTAATTGAATCCTTTATAATTTCCTTTAATGAAAAATTATTTTGTCAGGCCAATAAAATTAATGAATGAATAAATAAATAGCATTATGTTTTCGTCAGAACTAACAGCTTCTATAATTACCTCCAAAGCTAAACTATTTAAGCTATGCCTAATATGTCAGTTTTAGTTTATGTTTGGTCTGGTGGCAATATAGGTTACTCAAAATTATATTCTGATATATTTTTCGGATAAACAATAATGAGGGCAATACTGTATTTAAAAAAAAAAAAAAAAACATAATACCCTCCTTGCTTATTAGTAACTGGATTTGCGCACAGACTTGGTCCCATGTCCAAATGCTGCTTTAAAAATAATTCTCTATTTAGGCCTATAACATTTTCGCCCTCTTTCCTCACAAATGTGCGGGTTCATTTAGGGAAATTGTAGTTGGCTATATGAACGTCTGACTATTTGCAGAGCTTTCGCTCTATCTTTGGATTTGTCGTCTACACGAGGCTTATAGTCCTTATCCGAGTCACGTTTGATGATTGAATAGCGAAGATTTAAGTTTTCCTGTATCAAAGACGTGACAGGATTAACAAAACATCTGGTCTGCAAATACTTTCCATCTGTAATGTAGCCTAGCTTCACTACAAACCGATTAGGCTACCTTGTCCATGGACTAGGCTACTTCTCTGTTCCTCACTCAAGTAGGCCTACATACGCTGTCTAAATTTACGTTTGAATAGGATAATATCTAAAGACTGGGCCTTTTTATTACGCACGGCACATCAGCCTAAAATGTTAGATTTCGAGTCGTGCGTAACAGTCACTCCCTCTGTTAAAAAAGGAACCACGAAGACATTAAGATCTGGCCATGACTCATTTCATCCTCAAACCTTTGACGGCAATTTCTTTATCCTAAACTACTTTGTCTACATTTTGGATATTGTGGAGGGTAGGCCTAGGCCTACAATGAATTTTCGAGGAGACTAAACGTTTTGTTTTATTTCCTATAGTTTCTCTATGATTGTGGCTACCTTATGCTTACAATATCTGCTATCTAAACTATCTCTAACCTATAGCCTAGTTATACCACTAGGCTACAATAGATAGGGTATAGGCCTGGGCCACGCTTAATCCTAGGCTACACGAGGAATAAGCACATGCCTACAAATTAAAGTTTCAAGGAGGATGGAAAAAAAGATCTTCACGCGTAAAAGTGCTCTTCGACCAAAGTGCAAAATAAAGCATTGTGCTAGCATGAAAACTATGGGACGGATTTTGTTTTTAACCAAACTAGAGGCACGGCATTTAGAGGCTCTCCTGCAGTAAAACTTTACAGCAGCCGAGGGGCTCCGTTGTCATGGATACAGTTATACGAGTCTGACCGAAGATCGGCTCACCATTTGCAGAGGCCAGAGATTCTGTTTGTGATTATGGAGAAGGAATGCGAAGAATAGGCCTACATATAAAATGCACCCGTTTTCCGTTGTCTGCTCTCTGAACTGCATTTCTCTGTATGACAAATTAAAAAGGCAACAGCGATATGAGGGTAAGGGGAGACTGCGGTCCTTCACAGACGACGCCCTTCAAAGCTGCAGCCTACACTGCAAATGTTTAATGGCTTTAGTGCTGTGCTTCACTAGACAAAAAGTAAACAGCCGGCAGAGGTTGACGCTGTCAACGTCAAAACTGTGGCGCGCGTGATAGTTCGGAAGACGTCGAAGGCCAAAGACGCACTGGCTCAACTCACATTGGAACTATGGAACTGATATTCATCTAAAGAATATTCATGGACGGGGTACACCCCCCACCCCAACATAGCCTACTATGGTGGGCTATATTTTAAACGGATATAGATGATATTTCGCGCACATTTTCTCACAGGTAAGTTTTTCAAACTCTGCCAGGCCTATTCAGTATGACTTAGACTACCAGATTATTCTTTACCTGCTTGGCAATGAGTGTTTTGTTCTTAGGCTACAAAAGGCCTCATTTGAAAAGACACGAGATATGAAGGCCTATTTTTTTTTTTTATAATAATTCTTGAGTTTGCTCAGCTTCCCTTATACAGATCCTTTATGTTTAAAGTAAATATTCTCGTTCGCATTGCCACTTCGCATACACAATTATTTAAAATCACAAAAAATACAGGGCCTGTTGGTCAGATTGTTGAGTAGCCTAATTGTGTTGGCCTTTAATTGACGAATAGTTCAAAAGTTGTTCTCTCATATACTTGATGAGTTAATTGTATAAGCTTACTCCAGTTCTACCGTTTGGTCAGTCGTTTAGCAATTTCTCTAATAGCCTAGGTTACGCATATCCGCCATTACAGCACAAGTTTAATGTTAGAAAATAATCGAAAAGAGAGAACAGATACATTTCCATAACAGAAGAAAAATCACCTAAACAAGCTGGCTAGCCATATTCACGTTTCCAATAAATGTCTTTAGCATGTTGCATAAGAGTACAGAGTGCTTTTAAAACCTCATAAACAGGTTTTTGCCGTCTCTGCTTTGTCTGGCATGTGGCATATATGCCTACTCTGCAGCACTGAAGCAATGAAAAGCATAGGAATTAAATAGTAAAACAATCTATAGCCCTACACATAATCGCTTACATTTGTACAACGAATTAATTAAGTGGTAGTCCAACATACCAACAAATGCTGAAATTTTCTTACTTAACCTTGGGACAGGCCGTGTCATATGCTTAGCGGCACACTGACATCTAGAGGTCACAACGAAAACTAGGTTCGTTTAAGTTCACTTTCAAAATATAGATTTGCATCGTTAGAATATGCGTGCATTTGATAAAATGATCGGTGTCTGGTATTTTATGAACATATTAATAGTCGCCAATATTTGCAAAACTAGGCCTAGCCTACTGCACACTATCTCAGGCAATGAGGCGCAGTCTTATATGCAGGACTAAAACGCCCATGGCCTTCATTTGTGAAATTATTCCAGCAGTGAGAAATTGCTTTGTCCTATAAACCCACATGCATACGTTTATATATTTTAATTTAAATTAATTTGTGGACAAGACTATAGTCGTTTGTTCTCAGTTAATATTTTCTTGCTTTAGTAGGCTAACCTAGGCTATTGCCAATTCCAATAAATGATTCCTATAACTTAGTCTAAAAGCCGTGGGTTTGTCAATAACGTAGATGTTTGTAGCCTAATTTAATCAAGGGAATGGGATCTCATTCTTATTCCCAGAGTTAAACTTGAGTTTGTACCAGAATTGATAATCGCCAATAAAAGATTCCAAGTTTGCGAATTCGAAGAAATGTGTAGGCCCATAAGATCATATTGTGCATAGTTTAGGCCTACATACGAATCCAACGTTAGAATTGCAATGCATGTTACATTTTGGAGAGATTCATTAAGCCTACAAAATCAGGTTGCCATGGTTGATGGAACTGTTTACTTTACAGTGATAAAGTTGCTGGAATTTCTTTTAAAACAAATGTGTGTTGTAGGCCTATAGCGTCATGGCATTATCTTTTCTGTGATAAAAATATAGCAGATGTGTAGAAGACATTTCTCGTGAACAATTAGAGATATACACTCAATAATATAAACAGCATTTGAATAATTAAAGCATATTCGGATTTGTTTACATTTTAAGCCCGTCTCGATATTTTGCTAGGGAATTTTCACCCATTTTACTCCCAATAAAATGTCTTATTTAGGAGTCATTGTCATCCACAATATTCTAGTAGTACCTGTGCAGTTTGTGTAATTTGGTTGGCACATCAGGCCATGTTTGCACACAGGAATCACAACTGTAGTAGCTGGAAGTTGTACCTTCAACCGATTTATTCTTCGTAGGCTACAGAACCTGACGTTATATAGGAATTTACCTTGTGATCCATTACATTGTCTTTTACACACAAACCCTTGTGAAAGAGATTTAACTTGGAGGTACAAGGAGTGGGGATAACCTACAGTCCAAAGTCACTTCTTTCCGTGATATTATGCCCATGGTGCGTTTCTCATAAGACCTTACTAAGAGACATTAGATGATTTCACACTTTCGAATACACTGGCTAAGTAGATGATGGTAGAACGTGGACAAAAAACAGTTTCCTCCAGGGTCTGCAGTTGACATAGCCTCTGCAAGAAAATCGAGCCTTTATGTGATCAATGTCAAATAGTATTCTCTGAAAGAAATGAAATCTGTAACATATTTTAAGAAATCAATTATACTGGAGGGTCTGGCAGGGAGACCCTGGCAAGCACTTGAATTAAACCAGCGCCGCAAGGGGAGGAGCTTGCCCATGAACCCCAGCCGCTATTGGACCCCTAACAGGAGCACCTCAAGAATGCTTTTCTGGTTGAAAAGCCAATTGAGAACCACCCTTACGGCTTCGCCAAAACATGCCCTCGCAATGTCATGCTCCGAAAGATCCGTTTTCACGGTGTCCACGGTTAACTCTTTCATGAGCCTTGGTCCTAAACCCCCCCTCTGTGTCGTCTATCAAGCGGTCCACACCAGCCCAGCCGGCCAAGTCCAACCGGACTGGGCTCCCGTGCCAGAGCCGACCCTCCCCGGAACAATGAACCATCAGCAACCGTCACAGCCACAGAACTCAGTGGCTCTGCCGCGGCACCAATTCCATCAAGGAGAGATGATCTGGAGGGAACCTCGCTTGAGCCCCGTCCGCGTTCCGCAGGTGAGCGCGTGCCCCTTTGGCGCTTCCAAAGGCATAGATGACTCCTCCTATTTCCCCCTGGAACCGGACGAGCTTTCCAGACCGCTAACAGACGTCCCAACCTTCACGAGACTCATGACAGGAATGAGCTCCATGAATGGCGGCGGCGCTGGTCCCATTCAGGGCTACTTTCGCACGGACACATCCTACCAAGGTCCCAAACTTCACGAGTACGGCGGCGACCAGGAGTTGCATCCGACCAGCTCGCCGATTGCGCCCCTTGCAGAGTCTTGCCAGTTGTACAGCCTGAATTTCCCTGCGCAGTCCTGCCCAGACTCTGATGGCAAGCTTGTTAGCGATAACTTAGTGATCGACAACAGTGAATGTCGAAGTCACCGGAGCAATAGCAGCAGCAGCATGACGCTCAACGGTAGTCAGACCAACACAGACGACGCAGACTCTTGTTTACGACAAGACAACCCACTCACAGATTACTCCAAGGCTGAAAAAACGCCTAGACAGGATACACAAGGTGGGTGAACAGGCAGAGTGAATGATGTTAGAGTTTCTCTCTCTCTTTCACTCAGAGAAAGGTCCTAAAAATCTTGAGGGAAATAAAACGACGTCCGTGGCAATAGCCTCAGGGAATTACGCTTCTTTGCGACTAAAACTAGGTGATGTTTTCAACAAAAGGCAATTTAAAAGGAAGGGCAAGGCGCGGCTTGAAAGGAGCCCAGTCTCAAATTAATTTATTGCACTGAATTGCCTCAGTCGAACTAAATTGCTCCTTTTTACGGTGCGCCCTTAGGAACATCAAAAAAGCGGAAGGCGCCTTTGTGAGGCATAGGGACTGTAGTCTACCAGGTGTGCAATGGTGTGTGGTAGCATAGCGCAGGGCCTAACACCAGTCGAGTCTAAATGTATTTTTTTCTGATTCATAAACATCTAAACGCGTTACTGCAAACTAAATTGTTTTAGAATTATAGAAAGGCCTTGTCCTAGGCTCCAGTCTGTTCCAAAACTCTCTATTTCACATTGACGTCATAGTGTGTTGTCACATATGGTAATGTTGTAAAATCATCACTTTCTGAAAATCTCAGCCCAGACACGTTTTACTGCGACTTTTTAAATACATGTTAGCCTATAACCTGCGCAAATCCTTTGGCCCAGTGGAACGTCTCGGCGAAAGATCCTTTTCATTTCTATGCTATTAAGGAGAGCATATTTTGCTATTTCAAATAACACCGTTTCATGAGTGTATTTGAAAAAGATTCCTATATAATATATATCGAAAGAAAACCGAGCAATAGGATGATTCCGTCTGAATTATTCATAGCCTTTTGCTAACTCATTGTCATATTAAGGCTGTACTGCACAATCATAACTCTAAACAGTTTAGTTCAACAAGACTGGCAAATAAAGACTAGATCAGTGGAACAGTCACTGTTATGAAAAAATATTATACGATATACAAATATCGCAATAAACAAGCTAACACTAGGGACTTCGCAGTATAAACAAGTATCTTAAATGTGAACACAAGACCAGGACTGCCAAAGCAATTTTCTGTGGACTGCACAAAAATATGCAATAATTTGGATTCTAGAATTTACTGGAATGGTTAATCATACTGTGGGATAAAGTTATAAATAAGGTCGACAGAAATTACCTGTGTACTGTTGCGTACTCCTGGATGACAACCGTTATAAAGCATTATCGTCTGTTTATCTTTTCTTAATTTGCGGTTGATTATGGAATATGTGTTCAAGAGTTGCAGGCACACACACACACACACACACACACACACACACACACACACACACACACACACACACACACAGCCTTGTCACACTGTTTTTTGTCATGAAATGATGACAACCGCACTGGCTTGTCTCTTCTCTTGCAGCAGATGACGAGAAATTCAAAAATGCTGCGAGTGGCTGGCTGTGCGCAAAAGCCGGGAGAAAGAAGCGGTGCCCTTACACCAAACATCAAACCCTGGAGCTAGAGAAGGAGTTCCTCTTCAATATGTACCTGACTCGCGAGCGCCGTCTGGAGATCAGTCGGAGCGTCAACCTCACTGACCGCCAAGTGAAAATATGGTTTCAGAATCGTCGAATGAAGCAGAAAAAAATGTCCAGGGAACACAGAACGCGGGACATTACATCCCACTTTCCCCTTTGAAGAATTACATCTACTCCACCTCAAAGTCAGGCCTCGCTAACACAGTTGCCTATACGCTCACAAATGTTCGCAGAAGCGATGCAATGTGATTCAACAACTAGTTACTGATGGAATCCTGTCATGCTTTGTTGGATAGCCACGGAGTCAGACAACATCTAAATGGATGTAACATCGGAAGGGACAACCGTAGCCTACGGTAGCCTACGTTTCTGTCCTCCAATGTTGACTGGACGTGAACATGTATTTTGATAGAATATTTATGGAGAATGTGATTTTCAATATTGTCCTCGTTTGTTCAGCCACATCTTGCAAAAGCACTTTATACACTACAACACAATACGTTAAGTCATCTTTCATGTTGGCTGCATAGATGGGACGTAGCCTCTTTTTTCTGCTGGAACCGCCAGAAATGCCTTGACGATTTGAAGACTATATACTGTTTACAGTTTCTGAAGTTTGGAACACGCTTAAACAGAAGTTAATTTATCACGTGAGCACTATTTTATTTATTCTCAGATGCATGGTTGACATAGGTGTATTTGCAAGCGAATTGCTACATTTAACAAGGAGCACAAAGTCAGCAGCTTATGGGTTTTATAGGCTAAGGGATTTAACAGCAAGTCTTCAGACATTTGACTCTGAATATACGAACATTTTGCAGTTGTGAATTCAGTAAATTTTGCTGTAAACTCTGGTCAGCGTTTTTGTGTTCTTTAGGAGCATGATTGAATGTATTTCGATGTTTGTGGTCGGTAGTCTTGTCTTGTGTTTTTTTAACAGTGCATTTTGAATAAAGAATGACACATTTCCTGGATATGACGGCGATTTTAACCTGGAGATCTCTGTGTACATCCCAATGCATTTAAATCGAATTCAGCTTCCAGTTGCT
Source organism: Alosa sapidissima (assembly GCF_018492685.1). NCBI lineage: Eukaryota > Metazoa > Chordata > Actinopteri > Clupeiformes > Clupeidae > Alosa > Alosa sapidissima. The sequence continues at coordinate 5,092,948 of NC_055959.1, read as the reverse complement.
CATCACACCAATATGAAATAGAATAGGCCTACACTTTCAATGAATAAATGTGAAAATAAAATGTCAGAATCTGTAATGTATTAGGCCTGTGGTGATTAAGTCAGTTGCTACAAATGTTTCAAGGAATAGTTTGCAGAAAAAAACATACCTAATACAAAAAGTTCCTTGAATCATTTTATAAGCTAGAACTGATGGTTAACCTTTATCTCATCTCATTCTGAATGCAGCAGTGGTCGAAGTTCAAAAGCCATGGTGGAGCCGTCCATGTTTCCGCATCTGGTTGCTTTAATTGCCAAGTCCGCCAGAATCATGCTCAGTCCTTCCTCAATTCCTCACTCAAATAAGCTGTTTTAGGTGAACGTGTGACTGATGTAAGATGATGTGGACACTGCGACATGGCGACATAACCTGAAACTTACCTGTATGTTTTGAAACTGTGCAACATTTAGGTGCAAGTTATGTAGCATTTGTGCTATTTTTGTATACCATTCAGGATTTTGTTTAACTTTACAAACTGGGCAACCCTAGGTTTGTCATACAGAAGAAGCATATGGTATTCCTTAGTCCACTGAGAGAAAGAGGTAGTGCAGTGCAACCAACGCGAAGGCAACGGCCATGTTGAGAAGAGACAATGTTCAACGTCACAAGGCCGTCTGGTTCCTGTAGCGAAATGGGGGGCATTCTACAGCCGGGTTTTATAGCCCCAACAAAACAGAAGTGAGGGAGCACCCATAGGATTGTATTACTTGTATCAGACAGCACTGTCGTATAGAATTCTCAAATTACTTAAGGGGGAAATGAACATGCGCAAGTGTGCTGAGCAGCCTACGACACAGGCCACCTTCCTTGGCCTCCACTACGTCTCTGATTTTACTTTCTGTATTTCTTCCCGTTATATTTAACATATTTCCCGAAATAGGCCGGTTTCATCACTACGAAGACAGCACCAAGTATCCGTTCTAATAAATTCACTCTTGTGTTGTCACCAAGTTCTTATGTCTGGTAGGCAACTCCAATGGCCTGCGTCCAAAGTCTTGCCACTGAACACGGGGAGGGCTGTGCTACTGTGTGATTTAGGTAGTTTCAAGTTGTTGGGGTGGACGATTAATATCGCAGGAACCTGAAACTGCCTGAATCACTCCAGTGGAACGTGCATCAGAGCCCATGCGTAGTGAACCGAAGCAGGATCCACAAGACATCAGAGATTTTTGGCTTGAACGTGTGCTTGGGTAAGTTGTGTAACAGAAGTTAGCAAAGCTATTGAAATATTTCCATTTGTTGTTTTGGCCATCTTTTTTTTAATGGTCGTCATCTTGCCCATTGTAGCAACCAATCCCAACCTGTTGCGCATAAACAGTTCCTTACTAATGTGGCTTTGTGACCACCATTCCAGTTCGTTACCAGTCGTAAGGCCCTTATGAATAAGGAGACGCCCATCAGTAGTAAATCAGGACACCCAAAACATGGCAGAGGGCTCTGCTTCATTTTAACTTTGCGCCAGGGAGTGAGACACTGCGTGCACAGAGCTCCATTTTATAGCACATTAACTTTTATCCATCTCGGTACATTTTGACACTGACGTCCTCCCAGTGTGTACTAAGATCTAATTTTTGAATAACATATCAAACTACTAGGCCCACTTGATATATTATAATAATTATAAAAAAAATAAAATAAGAATCGATGTTTCTCCATCATCTTTTTATGTATGTCTGTATTTTATATAAGCAAATAGTATTGTGGAAAGGCTGAATGCTATATATCCTAGCACACAACACAGCTGCGTTTATTAAGACATAATATACCACCGTTCTCATCATATATAGGTATAGTCTGTGATGATATACCATGACCATACAGTGTGTCCTATTGGTATGTGTTTAGGGATATTTGGGATAAGCTATTCGGCTGTCACGTGTCCCTGTAATGCGCGGGCGTGCGGGTGTGTGTGTGTTTTGAGGGTCAGGCCTATGACTTGTGTATCCATGCATACTTGTGACAAGTATCTCGACATTTTTTAAGTAATGGAATATTGATTTTAATTCATTACATCTCCCTTTATCAATTTTGCTAGCAGAAAGGTTTCTTTGCAAGTCGCTAGCAATCGTAACTATTTCAACGTCAATCACTCAACTGAAAATGAATATTATATCCATGACAAAATACTTCATATTGTGAATGAAATTGTAACAATATGCATCCTGATTAGAATGGGCAGTTTAATCAGAATATTTCCGATTTGGAAAAAGTAAGAAAGAAAGTAACTGTACCTTCATGGCAGTCGCAGAGTGACAATAAAAAATTATAGCTTGCAATAAGACACATTAAACCAATTCACAGAACACATTCAGTGATTTTCCATAGACATTCTAAGCACATATTCATTATCTATGTATTATTATTATTACGAATATATTAAATACACGTAAAAACGTTACTTGGCCTAGGCAGTTGTCGGCTCTGGCCTACAATGCCGAAATACATAAGGTCAAAACAATAACTTAACATTCATAAGAGGCTACAGCTTCATCGCAGTTTTTATTATTTTTGATGCCATTCATTTTGACTTATGTAAATTTGCTCTATCTAATGGAAATAGCCCACCCTCAATAATTTCACTTTTTTCATGTCTCCATTTTGATAAAGGCAACTGTTAATAACTGTGATTGGCTGGTGAATATCCAGAATATAATTTGAAATAATACTGCCATTTCTCAATAGCAAGCTGCCATTAGAACTATGTATGGTAAAAAAGTGAAGCGTGAATAAAAGACTGGCCTAAAAATAATATCTTATGAATCTTCAAGAACAAACTGGACTTTAATTAGGCACACATACACGCGTATACAGACATGCATGTGAAATAATAACAATGAGGAAACTCATGATATGGCTAAGCATGGAAATTATTAGATTATTCTCTTCACGTCCACCCTACCCAAACAAGCATGGTTCCATTTGGACGCCAGAAGCTTCTTCCTTGGATGGTTGTACAGAAATGCTATTTCTTCTCAACCTCTGCAGGAAGTCATATTTTAGTCAGCTGACCTGTCATCCTGTATAGTATTCTGTTGGAATAGGATCTAGGCCTTAGTGGTAGGGTATGGAGGCAGCGTGTTGAACTGCGCAGGGTGTAGGCTTTTTGCACTTTAAACAATAAGCAAACTCTGTAGAGTCCATTGTAATAAAACTGTATCAAGCCTACAAATACTACATAACTTTTAGCTTTTAACAAGAACTGTAGTTTGCCTAGAAGCAGAGGAAGAACGTGTTGACATTTAATTTCTGCGTGAATTCTTCTGACACCTTATTGTTATCAAGACGAAATCTGAGGAACCAAGTGAAATACCTTGTAGACCGAAGATTTATTTGGTTCACTGGAGATTGAGACGTCGTAAACTTCTGAACTTATTGGCCATTTTGAACGCTGACAGCTGTCTAATACAGCTGATACGTTCAGTATTATCCATGTGCGCTGGAGAGGAGGACCCTGTTTAATGTATCACCACAGCAGGCACATTGATTATGTGAAAATCAGTGTCCAAACCTTACAAAAAAAAAAAGAAAAAAGAAGAATAGTTTTTGTTGTGTGGGTAGCGGTTCCTCGCTAACTTGGATAGGGGATTCAGAGGGCTTGGTGGCAGTAAGGCAATGTTCATACTTAGCGGACCCATAAACTCCCTTTAATTACTAGCACTTTTTGCAATCATGATGCCTCTGGATGTAATATTTTTTTGATGTATACTAATATATCCACATGTTTCTTCCTTTATTTATCTCTTAGTCTAAGTAATAAAATCTATTAAAAACTCTCAAATGTCAATTTCACACCTTTTTTGACTATTTTGTTTTGCATAAACTATCCCAGATATGCAACCTGCTTGACTCTACGGTTCGGGGAATTGGATCATTAAATTATGAAACCGGCAGTGATGCTATTTGACGCTCTTGCTGTCCTCGGAGAAGCGATGCACTTTAAATGAAAAACATATATTCTAAGTATTTGAAGATGTGTTCTATTTCCAAACAGAATAGTTTTGGTTAGGATAATTGCAATGAGCGTTAGGAGGCTCTTTACTTTGGATATTTACTGGCCTACAGTTTGCGGTGCAAACACATTCTTGTGGGGTTTACAGAAAAAATGCCTCCCATTACACTTTTGGCACGGTTTGCTGTCGTAATAGAGCAGGGTGTATCAAATTATCACCAGCACTGCGCAGTAGGCCATTATGTATTTGTAAACACACGAACTATGCCAGTGTAATCTCATGTTGGTATGGTGCTTATAAATGAGCTGCTCTTGTCGCTAATGCTCACCAATGCTCGAAGTTTAACAGCTTAAAACGCCGAACTGAAAGTGATACATTGACCCGTTGCATCTGCAGATCTCTTGCTTCCAAATAAAGAACGGTCTGAATCTTAAATTGAAGTTGCTCCGTGAGGCAAAATGGTTTCTCGCCGCAACGCGGTAGGAGCAGCGAAGTCTGTATGGAGGCCACAATATCGCTCTCCAATGCCAAGTCATTCAAAATGGGCGATGAAAAGGACTGATATATACTTCACCGGTTCCAAGCTGTGGCCCTAGAGAAGTTCTCACATGTCGCTGTTTGACCTACTAACGCCTCACAATGTTATTATCTTAAAGGTATCTATCTTGTTGAAATTCTTCCGCGTTTATGCTACTTATTACGTGCTGCTTAGAAGAGAGTGCGTTTCGGTTGGTGGGAGGAATGCTGAAGTAGAGTCGTTTACGGTCTCCGCCACAGGCAGTATATCAGGTCTATAAAAATCAAAGCTGCCTGATGTAGTATTTTATTATAGTATTAAACGACCAAAAAAGTTCAAGTAGTTTCTTCCATAAATACACAGGATTGTCGCGCGGTGGTGTTTAATACCCTCGTTAAGAAAAATTACTGTTAATTTTCCAATAAAGCACTATTTTACCCTGACGCCCCTCCGCTGAAATGGGCCACGACATTAGTAAGAGCAAGTAAACAGTTGTCCAAGGATAAAACGCATCAAAGAAGTGTTATGTCATAACATGGCGTCGTTAGAAATGAACTTGGATAGGCATTCCTGATCTATATGTTAGATTTGGAAAGCTGCTGATAATTTGATGAGCTGGATGTAATGAACCAATGTGACTGAGCATTTTCTTTTAACTGCTGTTTCTCACATTTACACAGATATGCTAATCAGATGAGCCAAAATACAATCATTTTCCCTTTTATTTCTTCCTCGTTGTTTCTACATATGCATGTCTACATAATGTCAGCGCAATGCAAAATTTAAGTGGAAATTTAATCGCCCGTCGGTAGATATAGTGTGATATATGGACACGCTCTCATTTTGCATATTGCATAAACAAGACAATTTATTTAGAGGGAAAATATGGATAGTGCGAGAGGAGGAGAGCTCACGCAGCCCCTGGCGGAGTGATTTACGCCCCATTGACGCTTTATCAGGCTCGTGAAAAAAGTCTGACCAATCATTTAGCTCGGCGCTCACAACAGAACAGCCTGGCTCTACTTTGTTGGCGAGAGAGTTGAGGGGAGTAGCGTGGAAAAAAATACCCAGTACTCTCTTACATGTTTTCCCTTCAATGAACCGTGCGTTGTATAATGTCCGAGAATGTCCATTTCTGGAACTCTTAGCAACTACTATGTCGATTCCATCATAAGTCATGAGAATGAAGATCCAACCTCGACCAGGTTCTCCAATGTGCAGTATTCAAGCTCTAGGCAACCGGGACATGGCGAGCATCCCGAATTTCCATCCTGCAGTTTCCAGCCCAAACCTCCCGTTTTCAGTTCGTCTTGGAGTCCGTTCAGTCCCCATGCTTCCAACAGCCTACCAGCGGTGTACCACCCGTATATACCAACTCAGCCTGTACCTTCCACGGACAGCCGATACCTCCGCTCATGGCTCGACTGCACCCCGCGAACTGCCGAGTCCCTACCCGGACAAGGGCAGGTCAAGATGGAACCGCTGCTGGGACATCTCGGGGAGCCCACCAAAATCGGAGGGCACGAATTCATTTTGGAATCCTCCTCGTCAAGGGAGCTGAATCCCGGCCAGGGCACCGGGTTCGAAGACAATAAGGACATTTGCGAAGGTAGCGAGGACAAAGAGGGGCCAGATCAAAGTAAGTTATAAAACGAGGAAGTGAACAGTCTGTAAAGCTTTTAATGCTGTCATAAAACAGGAACAAAGACGGCCAGAGCTCCGTGCCTGCTAAGTTTGGTCTGACAGTCTTTGCATGGATGTGATTTCTCTCTGTTGTATTAAAACAGCTATGGGATCATAGTAATATGTTAATTTGATATTAAGTTTTCTGCTGCTGCTTTACTTCAGGAACTTAAACCCTTATCCCTTCATAGGTGTGCAGGTTTCTGGTGCGCCTCGATTTTAGGAAACCAACAGGCAGTGAATGAGATTTTTATGGCAGGGTTCTTAACTCTTGGAGTTGTGTGACTTTTGGCATGGTGTGTGTGTGTGTGTGTGTGTGTGTGTGTGTGTGTGTGTGTGTGTGTGTAAAGATAGCGAGGTTTGAAATAGTAGTGTGTAAATTAAGAATTTGAGAAAGACCAAGAACTCGTTATTTGAGCCTCAGTGCACTTAAACGGTCTCTGTATTTCAGCCACATTTTAATTAAGCAATAACTGTGAACATGCCACGCTCAGACACAACCACTATTTCAGTGCTATGTTCGGCGTCTTAGTTTGGCATTGGAATTAGGTTTCTTATCCCCGGGCTGTATGATTTGTGTAAAAATCACACCAAAAATCTAGAAACACATTGGTCCCTCATTTTGCGTTGCTGGCTAATGAAAGAAACAACCTGTCTTGCGTGGCTGAGCAAGAATTATGATTGTGGAGAGAAATAATATTGCTGACAGTTTATGACTCGTATGCCGGCTAGGTTTGCCTTTAAATACCACGGAATAAATCTGCAGTCGACTCCCAGTGAAACGCAAATTCTGGTCTTTGACTAGCAGATTCGTCTGTCTAAGCCGAAGACTTATCGTCGGGATGTTAGTCATTGAACCCCGGGTCTCCCGTGTCCACAGCGGAGCGTGGGAGACTGAGCAAGATCCAGCATAGAGAAAGGGAGCTATTCTGCCCTTATAGCACGGCACAGACTCACGCTATGAGCTATGGATGATTCATCAGACTCTCTGGCTGGGCAAGACTAGTACTTATTCATGTGTGCTTCTCTGCTAAAGCGCCCGTGTAGAAAAAAATACCCTGTTTGATTATAGCAATAACTGTACCGCACCCGTTCAGGCATTTTTTTAAAAGTGAGTTGTATATGACGCTTCATCTAAGTGTAATGTTCAGCATTCTGACAGATGGTCATTTCTGATTATTTCAGTGGAAATGAACATTGATTTTAATCCACGGTATAGGCTCAGGTCTAATGGACGGTGCGCAACAGAATTCCCTTTGTGTTGCCCTGGGCGGCATTCCAGAATAAACTACTGGCAAAGGCAATGAAGTTGGGAATTACACGTCCCTCTTTGTGCTTCCAGCAGTACGTGAGAGAGAAAAAGTTATTGCCCGCGAAGTTTATTAAGTTATAAGAGGAGCCAACATCCCCATTAATTGTTGTATGTGGGCTCTCTGGGACAGCAACGGAAGGGGAAATAGAAAAGATAAAATACGACATAGTCTCAACGCAGAGAAAGGTAATAACACGCCCTCTAATATGAAAGCTTCATCCTCAGGAGCAACACGGTGACATTACCAGTGGACAGTCTAACAAACGGGACAATTTGCCACCTCGTATCCCTGCTCACTCCATTTAAAACACGATTTAGAACATGAGATAAATAATGCATCTCATGCCTTTGTGATGGAAGTCATGGTTTCATACTAGTTTTCATCCGAAAAAGTAGTTATGTTAATCAGTAACCAAACACTGTTAATGAAGCACACCAACAACTGTGCCTAATACATCTATTAAACTATTGTTTTTTAGGGCCTATCTATTTATTCAACACTAGGCTAGAGTGTTTTAAAACTTCCACAACGTTTTCTTAGAGAACAGCTCTAGTTTTATTCTGCTTGTCTGAAAGTTCTCTTAAGAACATGTAGCCAAGATGCTTCTGGCGATGGATATATCATTTTTAATATTAGTGACATTCTCGTATCGACCCTGAATGTCTTTCTGGAGGGCAGTAGCCATTGTTGAGGTGGAACCATCCTCCTGAAACTCTCTTGACATGCCCACCTTTCAGGAGATGCTCCCATCCGAGTTTACAGATGGCACACCCCTCTGTCCACTAGGCTCAGACGTCTTTACACACATATCAATCAATCATTTCCCAACCAGACATATACCCTTTCATGATAGCAGTAATACTGCGTCATAGGATTTAGGATATCGGAGACAGTTGATGTGGCATTGCAGTCCATGTCTTGAGGCGTGAGACGATTGGGTTTCTCCGTGCTGGGTGGCGAGGATGAGAAATGTGTACAGCGTGTCTTTTAATGGGTCAGCTCTTTATCCCTGTCTTAGCCATAGCCCCCAGAAAATCCATGCGAGTGATGGAAACTTTAAGTCACACGGGGAAAGCCTTGAATTTGAGGCTGTGAATTGGGATTTGGTGAATAGGTGATTTTGTGCTCCAGGGGACAGTGAAGGACCACTTTGCTCTGGACAAAGGCTTACAGTCCTAGTGCTCCAGAATAGGAAGAATATCTGCAACTCCAAAATGACTCCAATGCGATCCTTAACGAGTCTTTCTTGTTTGAGAGCATAGCTCATTGACACATAGCACAAGCAAGACAATATGCCACAGCATACACGTGGCATTATCTGGACAACCACCCGGGTACAAATAACGAAACAAACACATTTTTTTCACTTTTGCCTTCTCGGGGAAAACACCCAAACCGAAATAGTCCTTCCCCAGTGGATCAAATCACTTTAATTTCCTACACATTTCTCCTAAAGCACAGATAATCCAGTGGGACAAGCCTCTTCAGCATAGGGTGCATGTTGAGGCACAAGGCCTCACTGTGGTCTTAGGGTTTAGTGGCCGCTTTGGAGCTGGTGGATATTTTGAAAAGAAAATGTGCATCCCCGAAAAGGCATGCGTGATTGTATGTAATTGCCTTGATATGGGTTCCTTGAGCTATAGGCAGAAGGGTGGTTCTGCCATAATTGGAGCGTCTCGTCAAATACTTCAACAGGGATGGAAATGTCACGTTTACAGATCTGTTTTTTAAACACCCTGCTGCGTTCTGTAAAGGCACTAGGACAGACTATTGTACCTGTGACCGAGCAAGGCATTTGTGTTATAGGTTGCCTCTCCCTCTGAGGTCAATGACGTGTTTCCACATCAACTTCAGAATAGATGTTTATGGATTTACAGTGTCATCAAAGCACGCGCCAAGGTCAAACTGCAGTGCTGTGTCATGACACCACATATCAAACTTGCTTCAAAAGTGTACAGTACACGGGAACATCTCAAAGCCATAACTCCTCATATCTCCTCGATAGACAGTAGGCCTATATAATAGTGATTATGTGTTATTCATTTGCGCAATGTGCTCATTTGCGCGAGCTCATTTGCGCAATGTGCTGATCTCAGACATTTGACTTTGTTTATTTCTTTTCCATATTTACAGGTGATCCATCTGCCAACTGGTTACATGCCCGATCATCTCGGAAAAAGCGCTGCCCATACACCAAATACCAGACCCTGGAGCTAGAGAAGGAGTTCCTCTTCAATATGTATCTAACGAGGGACCGGAGGCACGAGGTGGCTCGTTTGCTGAACTTGACGGAGCGACAAGTGAAAATATGGTTTCAAAATCGACGGATGAAAATGAAGAAAATGAATAAGGATCAGCCGAAGGAATAGGGAGGGATGCCCTTAACACATCATCATACATGTGCTCTCTCGCGCGCGCGCACACGCGCGCGCGCACACACACACACACACACACGTTTAGTCATTCACTCTCTCACTAACACACGCACACACACCTCACTGAAATGCCTTTACAGAGTCGGACCCGTTTCTTGTTGGTGATGATGCTTTGAGTGTCTGTCTTTGATTTGTTTCTTTTTGATATAATAAAACACACACTCATTACTGGGCTTCAAACCAACTTTTGAAACGGGAATGGTTGACACGAGGGCATGTCGCAGGGGCTCAGACTCTCGAAGGCGACTTTATTACTTATTTATTATTTGACGCACTGCGCCGGCGCTCCACTAGGACAGGCGTGTTGTGTTGAAACATGGGCTTCAAGTGACCGTGAATGCTTAAGAAAAATGGGGGATGCTGATTGTGTCCTCTACCTGCATCTTTTCCTTTCTTGGATTTGTTTGTAATCATTCCTTTTTAACACCAATATTTTGTGATGTTATATAATTCAGAAACAAAAATGAAGTAAACCGAGATTATTTGGCGATTATTTAAATAAAAGTAGTGGATGTAATTTAAATCTGTCTCTTTGTTAGGTTGTGTAATTTTAACTGGGTTAGAGTATTTTGTGTCTAGGCCATAGGTGTTTAAGGCTGTTGGGTCTAAATTAAAATGGCAGAATAAGCTGACCATAGTTTTAAGGATTTATTATTATTATTATTATTATTATTATTATTATTATTATTATTATTATTATTATTATTACTGTTGTTCATTTGAGCTAGCGTTGCCTCACGGCCTTGCTCATGCTTTTTCAGCAGCCATTTGCGAAGTCAGTGTCCAGCTTGTGTGATTTCGCATATGCTGTAATCATATATTTATCCATCATTTTGGCTAAATATTTACTCTGAAACTGGAAGATGCTTATGAGGTTTTGCTAAAAACAAATTGTCTTGCGTGCAAAACTGTCAGGCAGTGCCCGGGTCTCTTCGTGATAAGTGTCCTTGTACGGGTACAAATGTGTTTGAAATATCTGTCGGTTTTATATCCCATCTAGATTGATAAAGTTGTGGGTATTATTTTCATGAAATTTACAGAAAATTGATTATTGTTCCGTGTGAGCTGTTTTGAGATCATGCTTCGATATGTTAGTGTGGCACCTGACTTGATGCAAGCGATCCCTTTGGTATCACATGTATGAAACGTAGAATTAGAGATTACTTTTACCAAATTGTCATTTAAGCATATTCATCTAACATTTTGCCTTTGTTGTTGTAACACACCTGAATGTGCCGGTAACCCAGGGAATGCGTAACTGTCGAATAGAGCCTCTAATTAACAGTTTCCCACCAGTTACGAGCAAATATGTTTACATTAGAGCATGCTCCTTACCATCATGTTTTAGTTCTCCTCATGCGTGTTTTTATTACTAGCATATAGTCCTATCATATAAGTTATCCCTACCTTGCAGATGAGATGAGATGTCTAACTTATTGTAAATACGTTAATAACCCTGGCTCTTTTTATGGAATGCGTTTTATATTTCTGAGAAGGCGGGTTTGGGAAGAGACCTCATACTTGAATGAGAGGTAATCTTTTGGATTTTTAGTTATTGTTTACATGTGTTTGTCCACAATGTCATGAGATTCAACTGTATTGTCCAATAAAACAATTTCTGTATTTGCTCTTATGCTCTGCAACTTTGTACGTTTGGATTGTAATATGCACCACATTAATTTTGTTCCACTTCAGGCATCTTGGCCACAGATGGATACACATCTTTGTGTTTTCTTTGTGTCGCGTGCGTGGTTTGTGGCAATGGAGCACAAACACGCCAGTGTCAAGAGAACGAGACGCCATTAGCTTAGAGCGCCTCACGCCCATGACGTCTTCTCCGGCAGACGCCACGCTAGGTTACTTCCTCCCACAGTTACTGTGTTTGAAAATACAGGGCGACTACATCCAGACAGCTGGTTTGCAATAGCCTACCATATCAAGCTATTTTTTTAGTGTGAAACCTCTCTTGGTGACAGTGCAGGCCCAAATTCTATCCTCCACTTACGGTTTTGTTACTATTTAAAGTCCGTATGCCAAGCTCATATTTTAAAGTAAATTATCGTTTTTTCTTGTCTTTTACTTAAGAGATTTATTCAAACATAGTAGCATTTCATCAACAAATCCGTTGTGTGTAAAACAATGCAAACGTTACCCTTCTTATCACATTGCCTCTGTAAGTTAGCACATTTTCCCACCATTCCTCACACCAAGCTGGAGTATAAAATGTGCGCCGTTTTTTGGAGTTCCATTTTTATTCCATTTTAACTAGCGGCATATGTCTGAAATATGCTTTCCTGCGCCAGAGCATTTGTTTGGAATTGTCAGCGTACGAGAGTGGGCCTCATGCGGACATTATGAGTTAACATCCAAAAGAGAAACATGGTCCTCTCCTGTATGTGATGATTCTTTATTTTCAATGTTTAAAACTATATGGACATGGAACTGAAATTTGCCATCCTTCGCCAGTGCCCAGTCGGTGACAGGAGAGCCTTCAGCATTGCTTCCACAAGTCACCATGTTTGAATCAGATTGTGATTATAAGACTAATTTCAACAATGTTGCCCCGCAGAGGGTTGTGTTCTAACATCATGGTCAAAGTCAGCATTTTTTACAGTAGGCTACCAATATCTAACATACTTAAGTAGGTCATTTATCAATCTGCTTCTATCCATTTTTTCGAACATCAGTATGCTTAAAGGAAACCTACTGGCTAGAGTAGAATGGTTTAATGAACATACCGATTGCTCAAACATACTGTTACAATTAAACGTCCATCTTGAAGACTAGGCCAGAAGCGCTGGCTTGCAGATGTGCGCCTTGATATGTTTCTGACTCGTCAATTATATCATCAGAAAGTATCAATGGTATATGAAAAAATCTCTCTAACCCTGCACAATATCAAAGCCATATTGGGATCATAATTTCTTGGCGTCGGCTACTTTATTTTTGGGGTATTTTGAAAGGAAACAAACTGCAAAAGGATGTGAGCGCTTGCTTGGAAGGAGGAGTGGGAAGTCGACTGTCATAAAAGAGAAAGAAAATTCAATGCGCTGTGCCGCAATAAAAGAATATGACTGCAATAAAACTTTATAGGGTATACATTTCTGAAGGTTAAGAACTAAACGGCTGTAAAGCAAACATGGGCGCAAAAAGGAAAAGTTTCAAGTCCTCCATAATAACAGTTTCGAGGTGTCGCGGGATAATCCTGGGTATATCAGTGCCGAGTGGCTCTCCCCCCCTGCATTTGTCGTTTATTGTTCACAACGTTTGTTGTTTAGGCTCCAGATTCTTCGCGGGGTGTGGGGAGTGGTGTGATCTGGACTTCCAGATGACCGGCTCCCAGTCCAGTTTTTTTCTTCCGTCGCCTCCCTTTGTTCCATTTCCGAGCGCACCCCGGTCGCCTTATAGCGAGCCATAAAACGTCACAGAAAAGAATCTCTGGCGAGACGTCTGGGATGACCACCCTTAATTTGTTTACAACCCCTTCCACCTATGTGCGCCAACCCCCATTTTGTGACCAAATATCCGATATCGTCGCGGACTCGGGTATACAATAGGTGGTTGCCAGAGAACAGCTTTCTCTTTTGTAAAATGCGCATTCTCCCTTTTTCCAGTTCCCACCTCGTATTTCCTTGCGCAATTGACGAGGGTAAATGGGTTCGAAAGGAGGAACAACAGCATTCTTCAACAATATTTTCATTTGTGCCATTTACACAGTTTTAGCACATAATAAAAGTAAAGTCTATAATCTGGCAAGGCCCAGACCAGATGACATCCACTAACACTGGTAGTTCAAAATGGAACAATTATAGCCTACTGACAGTTTATTTCCTATAGGCCTATGCTGCCATAGTTTTTATTCCATCGCCCACACCAAAAAGCCAGTACGTATCCTAACATGCACGTTTGGATTATGATCTTATTTGTTAGATCACCGTGAAAACATATTAATTATTTTTCATATTTCAGTTAAGAATTTGGCATGGCAAAGTGGGATCTAGAAAACCAGCTTGCGTCAACTGAAATAATATAATATAATGCAATAATATCAGAAATATTTAGTTTGAGTGTTTCAGAAGGACACCACCGTCCACGAGACATCATTTCTGCTTTCATAATAGGCCTCAATCTCAATTTAATCATATATACAATATTAGGCCTATGTGATGTCGCAGGGAAATGTAGACTAATAGGCCTACAACAAGGCTAGTTTAAACAACCGCATCATTAATACCATTAAAGAGAATAAATACATAAATACAGATAAGCTACATGTTAGGTTACATCTTAGTTAATTTATAGTTATATACACATGGATAACATCATAGACGGTTTTAAAACTAAGTTGGTATTCAAGGTAGTGAGTAGAGGCAGCAGGTATTTGCTATAGGCTATGTTGTTCTAAACGAAGACTGCTATTTTTGTTGTATACATTATTCTAGGCCTGAAGTTTGTTTTGTTTTCAGGTTAATACATTAGCCGAGTAGGCTAGGCTACAATGTATGAATATAGGCCATGAACTAATTTCACCAAAGAAGCAAATAGAAAGAAAGAAAGATTTAATGCTGCAGAAATAATACGATATTTTCCCCTGATGGTTGGATCAGACCTATAGGCATATTCGTCGTGTCCAATAATAGGCCTATGTCAAAAACACGTTTTAAAGCCATTACAATTCTCAAACCAACGACTTGTTTGGATTGCACAGATGCCTGGGCTTGATCATATTTTATTTGCAGTCTAGGCGATTGACATGGTCACAACATTGCTTTCCCAGTCTACTGAAACGTACGTAAACGATCATAATGTTGCCTGAACTGAGAGTGGCTGCTTTCGTGTTGTGTCGATGAATGGTAGCCTCGGACTTAACATTATTGCACTGTTATGGTGTCCTTATTCTTTTGCGATTTAGTTTTTGAGTAGTCTACAAAATTGTACTATTTCAACACAGCCACAGAAAACTGAAAATGTAACCTATGCGAAGTTGGATTTTGCATATACGTTTATGCTACATTTTTAAACATTTAGGGCTTCAGTCAATGAAATACAATTTATTTAAATGTACTCATGACGAATTATCGCCGCGTATGTCAAGGCACCATTCAGCGAATGTTTGATACTATAAAATTCAGAACAATAACCATAATCTTACAATAATTATTGAGCCTAATACATATCAAGTAAAAGGCTACAATAACAAATAAAGAAGCCCAAATGAGTGATACAAATGGGGCATTTTACAAACACTGCCATGGGCTATTGTCCTGGCGTTATTAAAATATAAGTAGCTTTCTGCTACTGCTTTCTGTAGCAGGTCTATTTACTCGATGTTCTTTTTATTCCAGTTTATAATTTTCACAAATTGTGTGTAAATGCACCAGCCATTCCATTTTCAACAAATTGGCGAATAAATGGACTGTTATTGTAACTATCATAATGTTATATTTTAGATCAAAAACCCCCTACCAACATCAAAGATGCCAAATTATGGCAAAATATTACATTTTTGGATTATTCTGTTTTGCTTACACATGTGTAAACATGGCTTCTGACGTCACAGGGAAATAGGATTCACTAGTGCTGTGCCTACTGTTGACCGCTTGATGGCAATGTTGGTCCATCAAAGAAAGCATGGGAGCTGTTTTTTTTCACCACTCTTGTGTTAACCGGAAGCTGGTGGAGTCAGAGAAGCCTTTTGTACACTTGACTAAAATTAGTATCACACAAGTCTTGCTCTGTAGAGGCGCGTGAGGAATTTCAAGTGGATAAGGGAACATAGTCGTTAAAGCCCTTTAACCAAGTAAGTTTTCGATGGCGGTTTTGATGCAGCCTATAGCCTAGCCTACAGAGTTTTGCATATCAAGATACTGATACACAATATCTTTTTTTTTTTTAACCGATCTAACTAAACATTTGTCAGTATGCAGTAGACGGCCTATGTATGTCAATTCACGCTCACCATAAAGGCTATTTTAAAAACATTTTTTTTTTATTCCAGACTAGGAGGCCAACTGGAAATCAGTCATTGTAATCAATGGATTTTGAGATGCTTTAACTTGTAGATGTGATGGTGTTTATACAGTTATAGTTGTTTTGAACTAAGAATAATTTGTGTGTCTATTTTTTCTGGTTACAAATTATAATTGCAAACTGCTGAGGTTCTGAGATAATGTCAATGCAAAACACACACATACACTATCAGAGAGAGAGAGAGAGAGAGAGAGAGAGAGAGAGAGAGAGAGAGAGAGAGAAACACACACACACACACACACACACGCACAAACACAGACAAGTGTAGCCAATTGTTAAGAAAATGCATAATTTTATTGAAATAAAATAAATTTACATATAGGCTGGGTTCAAATCGCTGGTTCTCACATTGACACGCTGAAATCTAAAACGGGAATTATCATTAAAAAAACAATTAGACTTTGATCATACACTGTAAAAGCACGGATAATGGAAATGCAAATGTATAGGGCACAAATACATGGAATGAATAAACTACGTGTAATTACTTTTCCACATTGACGTGCAGTCATTGTACATATTTAAGGAATGTCATGTAGGACATTGAGCATTACAATCAACCTCTTATAGTAAACTATTTGTTCTATTGTTACAATAAAGGAGTTGACGTTATTGAGAAAAAGGAAAAATGGAATTGTTATTTTAAGACTAATGTATTAAGACTAAAACTGTGGCCTATTTCTGCCTATTGTAGACGTAGGCCTACTTGCAAATACCTGAAAGAAAGTGATTTACAATACCATAGTTGCACTAATCATGCGTATGAACGTAAATATAGTGATTAGCCTACATGAATTCACAAAAGTTACAGCGAAGACTCCTTTACGTTTTGAGTACATTACCTGCGTAGCCATCCCTCATTAGGATATTAATTTGGACAGGATGATCTTGTCCATATTTTGATATGTAAGCTAGACTAATACCTAGACATGAATAAAAAAAAAAGCAAAGCCGCCCAAGTCAACAAAGGTGGTGAAGTATGAAACACATTTAGGCATACATGTTATGACTAGGTTGGTGTTAACTGTCCACCGTGATATTGACAATATCATATTCCCTTTTAAGCATTGCCCGATTTATCTAAAACTCAATTGGCACATAATTCATTGAGCTACCACGAGTAGCCTAATCTTCAAAAGTTGTGTATGGGTAGCAATTCCAAGCCAGTATATAGGGGTTAAACCATTGTGGCGTCTAATGTTTATTAACATTACGACTGTCCGTATGGGGAACAAAGTGAAAATGACAATTAAATACTTGAATATTTCTGCTGGGTAGAAATTGCTCCAAGTGATGCATTTACAGCCCTGTTCGTGGAACCTCATAAAATCCTAACAGCGTTTTTGATGCATGGTGTAAACAACAAACAGCCCCACCGTTTATTGCATTTTATAGTTTGTTAAAACATTTACAGCCACTTTGTCCATTACCTCAGGCGTGCTAGTCCTTTTCGACGTCTCTACATCTTTATAAATGTGATATTGATGAAAATACGATGATCAAAATGCTAAATATGACTGGCTCATTTATTTTCGACGCCAGACTCTTCTGGAAATGGGGCCTTTGACAGGTTGGTTTAGAACCGCAATTATATTTATATGACTTGTTAAAACTGATATGAATTAAACAGTGTACTTTCACAATTTACCAGTGTGACCCTGACATTTTCAAAAAAGGGGACCCCACCTCGTTAGAATTTAGAAATTAACGATTAAATATGCATCTCTCTTGGTTTCCTATGAGCAGCATCCTAAAACCAATCTTTAAAAGGGTGGTCTAGGGTGGATAAGCTGGTGGTTGGTGGGGGTGGGGGGTCAGTATTTGATCCGATGCAAAGCGGCAGATTTCTCATTAACTTCCCTGCTTGAATATATTAATGCGCATATTCTCTCCTCCTCTCTCCCTTGGCCCCCCTTCTCTCGCCTGCTCCCTCGCTCCCTCTCCGTCTCTCTCCCTCTCTCTTTCCTCTCTTTTTCATTCTCTCACTCGCTCCATATCAGAAGCTCGGAGAGCGGTGTCCGTGTAGGGATGCAAGAAGCCAATGGGATGAGGAGCCGATAATAGATGCAAATTATCGTGAAAAGACACGGCAAAATATGAAACAACTCATTTGCCGCGGAGTAAATCACGGAAAACTGTTTGTGAACTGGCACCCCATACCGGAACTGTGATGCAGGAACACTTCTGTGGAGGCGCTTTTCATGGAATCTGAATGAATGTGGCTATAGCACGGCTATTTTAAAAGAGTGTACCAATAAGACAAAAATCTATATTCACCTCTGGGACTCCACGCATGATCTGTTTTTCATCTCAAGGTTCGCCACGGTTTGTTATTCTCTTGAATCCACAGCCAGAGTAATCACCATTAACAACAACAACAACAACAACAACAACATCAGTAGAGTCTAACAAAAGATGAGTTCTTATTTTGTAAATTCTCTCTTCTCAAAATATAAAAGTAGCGACTCTTTACGCCCCAATTATTATGAGTGTGGGTTTGCACAGGACCTTGGAAGCAGACCCACCGTGGTATATGGACCCGGCACCGGAGCAACTTTCCAACATGCTCCCCAGATCCAGGAGTTCTACCACCACGGCGCGTCCACGCTGTCTGCAACCCCCTACCAACAGAGTCCTTGCGCCGTCACATGTCACGGAGATCCAGGAAACTTCTACAGCTACGATGCCCTTCAAAGACAGACCCTCTTCGGTGCTCAGGATGCTGACTTGGTCCAGTATAGCGATTGTAAGCTAGCCGCGGGTGGCATGGGAGAGGAGACCGAGAGCACAGAACAGAGTTCTTCTCCGACGCAGCTGTTCCCTTGGATGCGACCGCAAGGTGAGCCCTTGTAGCCAGCCACGCACTCTTGCTGGCATCGCGGGGAAATGTGAGTGTGTTTGCATGTATTTTAAGAACTGCTGGGTTCAGAAACTTTGGCTCTACCAAACAATGCGTTTGGAGCCATAAAGACGCATTTCCTGTGCGCTAAAAGAGATGGGGTAATTGGTGGTTTATGGTTTTATGGTGTTCAAAACTTGTGAATCACTTTACAGTTTAACGACCCCGCCAGAGAAAGCACTGAGAAAAGGGGAAAGAGAAAAGGTCCATTCTCTTGTTGCTTTCCAATGTGTGAGCCACTGGCCCACAGCTGAATCCTCACTTCTCACCCTAGTCAAAGTTTTACTGCAGGCTTTTACGACTTACAGTGATGGCGGGGATTATTTCGCTACAAGGTGGCCGTTTTACACAGGTTATGTTTTATGACCGGAGCCTAATGCGTTGAGTGTGTGAGAATATGGACGTGAGGAAGAGCGAAATGGTAACACCATGCATATAAACAACAGTGTGGTTGATTGTATATATACATGTAATTTGTACTCTATCTAATGCTTCTTTCACATGTGAATGTATCCGGGTGATAGGCTATAACATACAAACACAAACAATAAACGCATAACTGGATGACAAGCAGGGGGTCAAGATAGTTGTCTGCCAAGCATAATAGTATTGTGTGATACATATTTATCCTCTTTTAAGTCTCATTTATATCCACTATATTTGTTATAGCCTATGTCAGATTGTGTTATTATAAAACCAAATGTGGAATCATACAGTTGTGTTCAACTCAGACTCATGTCCGTGTCCTTCTCTCGCCAGTAGCTGCCGGACGGAGGCGAGGCCGACAGACCTACAGTCGCTACCAGACACTGGAGCTTGAAAAGGAGTTCCTCTTCAACCCGTACCTGACCCGCAAGCGGCGAATTGAGGTATCGCATGCCCTGGGACTGACCGAGAGGCAAGTCAAAATCTGGTTTCAGAACCGCCGGATGAAGTGGAAAAAGGAAAACAATAAGGACAAATTTCCCAGCAGCAAATCTGAACAAGAGGCAATTGAAAAGGAGAAGCGGGAAAAGGAGCTGGGCATTGGGTCACCGTCTACCGACGAAGATGGCGACAAGGCTAAACAGATCTAAAGTGGACATTGAAAAAGACTCAGAAACATGGGAGGGTGGGGGGCAACTGTGTGGGGTTGTCTCGGAAACGTGACAGTCTTCTGGTGATCACTATCATGTTTCAATCGATAAGATTGCCTCAGATGATGGCTGACAGGACGATAAACATTGAAACGATGTGGTGACCACGGGACTATGAGCAGAAGGGATTAAGCATTTCTACTTTTTACCTGACATTTGCAAAATGTTATAGTGTTTAAGCTAGATTCCTGACTTTGTGGAACTATGATCGTGGAAAAAAGATTTATGTTGTTAGAATATTGTCATTAACAATTAAATTGGCAGCTGTACAGATTTAAGTTAAATGGTGCACTTACGACTGTCCTCACTTAGCCTATATGTTATGATGATGACGTAGCAAATAATGAATTCCAACAACATGAAACTGCCTATTTATGCCGTAGATTTTCCTCTCTTTTACACTTGTCCTCATTTAGTTCAATTAAATTGATGGTATTTTGTTGTCTTCCTTTTTCGGGTAAGCATGCGCACAGTTGAAGAAAATTATTAAAAAATAAATAAAAATAAAAAAATACCCTAAGTGATGTCATGTGACCCCTCGTTTAACTGTGAAACAGAATGTATACTGTACTTGTGAATTAGTTTATGGGGACTTGATGATATGCTTTATTGTTCCTCATCACTTTGTTCTATTGTCTGAAACCTGGAAGGAGGGGAAGAAAGGGGGCACAATAAAGTTTACAAGCGAGAATCCATGACATCACTGGAGTCCTCTGCCTCATTTCCTGCCAAGGTGCGGATCAGGGGACCCTCACCTGTCATTAGCCTATAGCCTACCCATGCCAGATATATCCAACCCAGTCAGAATCAGAATTTACTGAGTACACTACATCTATCTCACATTAGTGACCGGGTTTGTAATAGTTTGAAATTGTCTGTTTTTTGTAATCTGATCATTTAGCAATGGGTTTGTTTTGCGCAGAGCTCACACGGTCGCACCATATGGTTTACGTTTAAATTTACAACTGTACGTGTGAAATGGAAGCAAAGTGAGTGACATGTTAGACCGCGATTTAAACGCCTCGTAACATCTCTGACAGCCTGACATTATGGCATGAAGTATACTGCCTCTGACTACACTCCAAAGAGATATTTATATTAGGCCTCTGATTTCAATTCATATAAACCCCTGATTTCCCCTCCTAGTGCACCTCATAAAATGTGGCTTCGACACAAGCTTTTAGAGGACATGCCATGAAAGTGTTCACACCTTTGCACATTAGGGCCTCTTAAACATTATAACGTGTCATTTTGTGGCCCTTTCGGCTGTTTAGCAACAACAAGTGGTTCCATGCGGAGGTTAGGGCCCACGCGAGGGTATTTTGGGAGAATGAAAATGTTGTGACGTACAGTATGCAGTATGGGGACACTGACCACTGCTTGAACATCCAGAGTCTGAACATACAGGTCAGCGACGGAAGAACTGCAACCACAGTGTAGAGGGTTGGAGGACAAGGAGCGTCTGTTGGGGAGAGACCCCAAAGACCCCATGGAAATCGATTCAGAAACAAATAGGTTTCTTTTTATTTGTGTAGTGTCAATAGAGAGAGGATGCACCTAAAGTATGGTAGGCCATATTTATTTGTAGATTACCTTTATACAGTTGGAGATATTTTATAGCATGGAATCGCAGACGGTGATTATAGGACATATTCGGGAGTCAATCGATTTTTGCGCACACGTTAGTTTCTGTTGACTGTGGGTACCTTTGTCTTGCAGTGAATAATGTAAGGTACTTTATGTGGATGGTCAGTGCTGTGCACTTTTTCCACATTTGAAGAGCTGTGGGAAGCAACACTTCCATTGGAGGACTATGTGTCACGTGGTATTCATCACGTGGTCCCTGAGGAAAAAGGGGTGATTTTTGGTGTAAATCTAGACTGTAATTCTGTAATATATCACAGGACCTCGTAAAACCGACATTTAAACCTTCTGGTCTACAAATCACGGGTCAAATTATGAGTTCATTGTATTATGCGAACGCGTTGTTTTCCAAATATCAAGCGGCAAGTTCGGTGTTTCCAAGTGGGGTTTTTCCCGAGCAAACTTCTTGCGCTTTTGCGTCCAGTTCCCAGCGAGCCAACGGCTATGGCTCCAACTCCGGCGGCGCCTCATTCTCCACTACCTCCTCAGCCTCCTCTCCGCTGCCGGGGCTGTACAGTACCGGAGGAGCCTTGTCCAGTCAGAGCCAGAGCACGTACCCTGCAGGCTATGGGTTCACCACTGGCCCACTAAACATGCACTGCTCCCCCTTTGATTACCCGGGTCTGGCAGCGAAGTGCACCGTAGATCCGTCCAAGGCGCCCGCTGGTTGCAGTAAGCCAGACCAGCGGAGTTGCCATCAACAAAACGAAGACAACCTCAGAATTTATCCCTGGATGAGAAGTACAGGTGCGTTCGAGTTAAATATTTTTGTAAAAGTCGGGGGGTTGGCTAAGGTTGGAGACATGGGGAAAAAGCTAATTGTTTTTGTATACGGTCTTTGACCGACGCTGTGAAGTGATCAGAGCAACTTCCTGATCTGCACCAGGCAATGTGCTGCATTCGCAGGACATTTATTGCTATACGACCTGTATAAAGCCATCATTTAAGGCACGCGAATATTCATTAGCATATTGTGTTAAGGGTAGAAGGGGATGGGTCGGTTATATCTGAAGGAATTGTGAACGTAAAAACACCGGTGGCACATTTGCCCGCATTTTATAGAAAATAATGTTATTAGACAATTGTTTGCTTGTTATGTATAGGTAGCACTTGCATTAAGCTCGCAAGTCTGAAAAGTAGCACCATAATCACAGTCCGAGGTGTAATAATTTCTCTTAGACCATAGCTGAGTAGCCTACTAAATAGTTGTTTCCAACTCATTACACGAAGGTGGTGCATTTCCTCATCACGCAAAATGTGTATGGACGGAAAGCTTTATTGACAGAGGCCATAGAGTTTGGTACCTGTGAGATACGTCTTGAGGCCTCTTGTTGACAATCAACAAAATGAATATTCATGAAAGATGAAAAGATATGCGTGTGTTCACATCGGATTAACGCATGTCTATATGCATCTCAAAGTGAGCGTGCATGTATACGTGTGTGTACGCGCTGTTATAGTTGTTCAATGGCCGTGTGTGTGTGTGTGTGTGTGTGAGTGAGCACTGTTCTGGTTGTATTCTGTTTCTTTCTCTCTCTCTCTCTCTCTCTCTCTCTCTCTCTCTCTCTCTCTCTCTCTTTATTTCTCTCTCTCTCGCTCTCTCTTCTCTCTCTCTCTCTCTCTCTCTCTCTCTCTCTCTCTGTGTGTGAAACTAAAGAAAGAAACTATATACATACATTTGCGAATATATGTAAAAATCGGATCTTTAGCCTGAAGTAATGTGAGTCACTGTCTCCCAACAGCAGGTTCAGTGAAATAGTAGCTGACAACTTTTTGTGTAATGATTTTCTGTAAGCACTCCAGGCTCGGGCCACGAACTGCAAAGGACCTATCCATCAAATGACAACCTGCGGCACTACTGGTCTTGTTAGCCTCCGGCATAAAAATACAACAACACAGGCTGATAGTTCTGAAACAGATACTTTCTAATTAACAGCTTGTCTGACATTTACAAGCAGGTATCGGCGATTCATGTTTTCCTGTAAACTCTTGGCTGTCGTCTTAGTTTTGTGGAAGATATTTATGAAATGTACAAGCTTTACATTTTAGGTCCGCGCATGCCTGACATGACTATCCATGACTCTCTCAGTCCCTCTGTTATTTTTTTTGACGGATGCAAATTGGCAAGTTGTTTATACATTGAGTGTGATCTAATGAGAATACTGGCCTTAAAGCTATGGAGATGGATGCAGCGGGAGAACGTGTTGGCGCGGTAGATCTATTTACAACAGTCGGAAATGTGAACTTCATGAGTATGCTACTACTCCCCTCTCTGTCTTCGACACACACACACACACACACACACACACACACACACACACACAATTTGACTTACATTTGAACGGGTCCGAGTTATATTGCATGTGACCACGGCCTGGAGATGGATAGGCCTAATATTTTGTTTCTGTCGACAGTCTACTTGACCAGAGAATAAAAAATGAATACTCAAAACGGCGTGTTCTTAGCAGAGCCCAGCATCTGAGATGGATGTCGACTTAAAAGCTTTTAATCCGATCAGTCTTATCTCAGGCGCGTGCGGTCAATTATGACAAATGAAGCTCAGATTCTTGTGTAATGTGTTCGTGTTTAAGCACGTAGAACTAGGCCTCTTGTAACCCAGGGCCCAGTTCTTTAAAGTTTGACGCTTATAGCCAGGACAGAAGCCCCGGCTTGGGTTAATCTGTGTGCTGTCTCTATACGTATACCTACTCATGCCCACCTCGCATGCATGCACGCAGCCACACTTCCCCTTTCAAATAACATGAAGTATAGGGAGAAGATAAAATGTCTGTCAGTTAAAAATCCTTTCCCTCATTTTTTCTTTTACAGAGTGTTGTGAGCATGATTGTGGGTATTTTCGGAGCACAATACCCATCTTTGTTTCACCCTTTTAGGATCTTCTCTGAAATATCCTAAACGGCACCACCCGGCACTTCCATCCTTCTTCGTTTGAGCTTTTTATGGGGGCATAGTATGAGGAATTCCCTCTGAACAACCCTTCTCTCTCTCTCTCTCTGTGCCTTTCTAATAGTTTTGTCTCATCTGCCTTTGGTGTCCTCTCGAAAGTGTTGCCAGGGAGGAAATTAGGACCACGCTTGTCACACATACACAGAAATGCAATTCTGCCCAGCGCGCCAGACATTTCTACTGCCTTGCGAAAAATAGAGAAAAAAACAATCTCTCTTACTTGAAAATTACCCTGAAGAAGCGACATTGGATATGGTGCAAATGTCCATTTAGTGTACTTCACTAGGCTGTTTCAGTATTCTTAGATGGATGTGGCAGCGCATTTTCTGTCAACGACTAGACAAGTCCACATTGACCTCTGCAGTATTTGTAGGGAAGCTACCATTCCCATAGTCTCATTCCCCGGAATGCCAGCACTTTTTTTGTGCAGTGCTTGGTTGGTATTTTTAGACTTGGCCTGAAAATTGTTTTGTTTTCCTTCAGCAGTTCTCTTTTTTCTGTTGTATGTATTTATGGTTTAATAGTACAATGATCACAATTGCATAGAAAAAACAGTTAGAAGAAAAGGCAAAGTATTTATTGTGTGCTGGACCAATGTTGACATTTTTAATCATGCATGGTGTAAGTTGCCTGTGTGTGTGGATGTTTCATAACATGGGACTGGAAGATGAGTGACTCTTGATGGTCTAATCCAGTCCAGACGAAAATCGTGGATAGGAGAGGACAACCTCTTTCTTCACAATTTCGTTCCCTAATTTTGTCATACAACAAAAATAAGTAGGCTAGGTGGAGACACAGTTATCTAACCATGGACACAGTTATCTAACCATCGGGTGAACTGATAACAAAAGGCTCGGAGACGTGTATAGGAAGCATGTGGTGAATATAGCTGCAAATTCACAAGCACAATATGACAAAACCATTACATAATTAAAACATAAAGTTAGACACACTTTAAACATAACGTTAAAATCTAAACCGCTCAGCACACTTGTGTTATTTGAAAATAAGGTGAAACGTTTCCTCTGCTGTTATAATTCTTCATTTATAATACATCAACAACGACAACAACAGTAACAACGATAAAAACGAAAAAATCATCTTCCCCCGTAGTCGGTTTCTGGTAAATATTCTAATGCCACCGACTATCTATATGGCTTTGAAAGGACCTAAGGATATGGCAGAGAGCATTTTATCTTGGTAAGCCTACGCAACAACTCTAGTCACATCAGGTTGCTAGATGTAGGCTATTAATAGGCTAGCCTACTGTTGCTTTAGTCATATTTATGTTTCTAAATAATACCAACTTATACCAACTTCTATGATTTTTGTTAAACATACTAACTAAGACTAATTTAACCTACCTCTCTACTCTGTTCGGACTTGTTTGTTCACAGGTGCGGACAGGAAACGAGGCCGACAGACCTACACACGCTACCAGACCTTGGAGCTGGAAAAGGAGTTCCACTTCAACCGCTACTTGACCCGGCGGCGGCGCATCGAGATTGCGCATGCGGTGTGCCTCACAGAACGTCAGATCAAAATCTGGTTCCAGAACCGACGGATGAAGTGGAAGAAAGAGAACAAAACAGCGGGATCAAGCTCTCCTACTACTGACGCGCCTGGTGGAGAGGAGGAAGAAGAGGACGAGGAAGAGTGACGGCGGCATTGCGTGAACGGAGCGGGGCTCCAGACAGACTCTAATTGTGAAACAGAAATCCTTGTTGTCCTCAGTTTGTTCAACACTGAGTAAAACTACAATTATACTACCTAATAAGATATTGTTGTTGTTCTGTAGATGTGCAGGTTGAAGTCCCGTGTAGGCTGTATGAGCAATAGTCAAAAGACCAATTGGTTTTGCACATAGCATAGCCTATAAAATGCTATATAAAAAATGACCATTCGATTTTTTTGTTAAATAATGTTCAGAATGGCTGTGCTTTCTTATATTCAGTTGATTTTTTTTTTTTCGGAGGGAAAATGCAAAAAGGGACTCTTTATAAAACATTTAAATAGTCTAACAGGCAATTTTTCTCTTTCTGTGTATTGATTGAGATATTTTGTGTTTGTATCAAAGCGCTTTTCTTCAAGTAGCATTTATATATTGAACGATGAAGGTCTTTGTGACAAAAATATGTACAGTGGACAACGGGATATGATTATATTATTATTCTTTTCTTCTTTTGGAGGGGGGGGGGGGGGTGTCGTTGTGAAATGTTATGTGCGCTCCAATTAAAAAAAGAAAAAAAAGAAAAGAAAAAAAAAACTGGATCAGACTTAAGTGTTCTGGATAATTCAAGAAGCCCCCCATTCAAGAAACCTCTATTATGTTTTGTGCATTCTTATAGATTTGCAAGCTGCAATCATGGATGACGATGCAGGGAAATGGTTGTGATTGCCATATTATTCAGGTCGCTTAGCTTCAGGAATTGTTAAAATATGTTTGCATGAACAGTTTGCAAATATGCATAGTAGTAAGGATATTTTAAAGAAAGGGTAACAATATTAAGTATAGAAAATCTGATAGTCTAGACCACCATCAGTAATATAACCAAGGCCCCTAAACCTGTAAATGCAACTTACATAAATACCTTTCTGAAACCATCAAGTTATTTTCATGTGATCTTCTCGTGTCTGTGTCGAGTATGTAAAGAGAAGGCCTATGTACCCTCCGATTGCTTTCGACCTGAGCAGAAGATCACAGTTGCACTGGCAGGTTGCAACTAATGTGTTTATTGCGTCAATGAAATAGCCAATAAAAGTGACAAAAAAACTAAACAAAATAGGAAACGTGCTTCCAGCTATAAATGCCTGTCCATATGCTCTCTCTGAATGACACAAACAATGGCTCTTTTCCGTTCTGGTTTAATATTTAACTCTAGCTTTAAGCAACATGCCCACTGTCCTATAGCCTACACAAGGGTGGTGTAACAAAAATACTTTGTACAACAGTATGAGGGTCAGAGGCACATAAACATCAGGGCCTTCGTTGGTATTATCACAGCGAATGCGGCTTCGGATTGTCGCATTGCGAAATGTTGTAGGGCTCCATTTTCCTATAGCCTATAACACAAGATAGCAAAGCAAGTGGCAAGTTAGTATGTTCAAATTCTTTATTTATCATTATACTACAATAACAGGGTGAACATGGCTATATTTTAAGACCTTAGTAGGTTATGTAGTAGCCTATGCGTAAAATATTGCTTAAACATTTCTATAAACATATTCTGGTTTGAAAAACCCTATGTAAGCTCAATAAAAGCCTGTAATTAAACATCTTAATGACTAGATAAAGCCACAGCGGTTTATCCATCGACTGTTATTTTAGAAAATCTATTTTCAAAGCAGTCCATGGGTTTTTTTTCTGCAGTCAAAGTCTTTACATTCATATTCTCGGGCCTATGTTTGAACATGACTAAAATATTTAACATTCGTTTTGGTTACAATATAAAAGGTTAAAAACAAAACAAAAGGGGAATCGCGTATTTTATGTAGCCTTATAAAGGCAATATCAGAAAACCTTTTTTCATTAAACAGTGGCAGTTGCGTCAACTAACACCCAATCTGTAAAGGCCAATGCTTGTCGTCTTTATTGGGATGCAAAGAAAGCCCACTTTCTTTACTGTCGTAATCTAGATTGAATCTATTTGTTCAACAGGGTGCGGCTGAATAAACTTTAAGCTTTTACAAGCCTCCTAAAACATTACAGAAAACCGCACGTGTGGCTCTCGGCTTTGTATAGATCACAGGAGAAATATCACCAAAAGATCTAAAGGTCTTACGTCAAAAACGGGGGAAATACTCCAAATTTCTCCTTGGTTTTGTAGGTGAAAAAGATGGCGACGAGGAACCACTGCTGCTAAAGCAGTCATGAAGAAATGCAATAAATTCCTTGTTGTTTTATGAAAATTTACAACTTTGTGATAGAACTTTATGAGTGCCTGGGTCCTGGGATTGGCCGAGGATGGTCATGTGGATGGCTAACCGTGAACATGAACTTTTTATGATTTCCCAAGTGGTTATATTGCAGCATTCTTTTGGCCGCCGCACCTTCTGTTACAACACTGTGCTCCTTCAAGCTTCTGAGCAGAAAATAGTGCATGAACTTAAACAAAATAACAATTTAGATACAAACGGCGTCGCCGGGTGAGTATCAGTGCCTTAGCACAGGACCAGCCTACATGCGTAGCGCTATGCTAATGTGGCCGCTTGTGATTGGGATTTCCGCTGCCATGGAGAGTGACTGAGATTCTGGACATGCTGTCGTTCTCATCTAATTTTTCATACGGGGATCCATCTCCCAATGACAAATGTGAGAGAAACGGATGGAAAACAGCGGCGACAGCACTGTCACAACTGCGACTCACGGGCTAATGGCGGGACCGAATCAAGCTCCGGGAACGCCCGCCTGCCAGCGGCGTAGGGCTCGCGCTGTCCAGCGAGTCGGTGACGAATTATCAACAAAGGTAAGGCGTGCTGTCATTATCTCGCGGTTGCTTCGTTTCTTGGAATTAGAGTTGTAATCTTACACGGTGTTTTAGATGTTTTTTGCTGCACTATGCGCGTGCATTGTTAGTGTGCACCGTGCTGTTAGACGACTAATCAAACGTTTATCTAATTTCTTGGTAATTGTTGGACCGGTGCTTGATTCTTCACGTTGTAGATTAAGAGTATTTGAGTCAGAGTCATATTTCTGAAATACGTAAAAGTAGCCTATTGATTGTGTTGAGCTCTGCTGTGGTTGCTGGATGATGTTTGTGGTAAACGGATAGAGAGGAGCAAAGAGAAGCCTAGGTTTGATGGAGCTGCATTGCTGCCAATCGGATCCGAGCTCGGCTGCCCGGGGTCACCTCTTACGTGGAATGCTTAATCAAGACACACGCTGCTCTGCGACATTCCTGCACTTGTCTGCTTTAGCTCGTGCCTTGGGAGGACCCAGTCAAGCACAGGTTTAAAAGATGAACCTTTAAGCTTTAGTTATAGGAAGGAATGTTTTTTAGCCCAAAGTTCAAGATCACATTCTTCATTTTAGGGCATTCCCCTTCCCCTCTTTCTTTCTCTCTGCCCCCTCTCTTCCTCCTAACAATTGGCCGTGTGTATGTAGGCAGATGGGCGAGGGTCTCCGACGTTTACGGATTTTTATTCCCCCTTCCATTTCCTGTCAGGCAGCTTGCGGTCCGTTTTAACTCTTGCACCCTTTGGTGTCCATTTGTTTTCTCGGAAATGTAACACCTTCTGGCGCCAGTGAACTGCTATAGATTTGAAGTTCGACTAGCCTACTGCAAAACACCCTGAACCGCTGTCTATAGTCCCCAAAATATAAATAGGATAAAACTGAAATATACATGTCGTCATTAATTATTGGTGCCACGTCTGTCTATCTATCTCCCTCTCTGTTTGTATGTATGTATACATGTATGTATGTATGTATGTATGTATGTATGTATGTATGTAATGTGTGTATCTATTTACATATCCACCTTTCTTTGTATCTATCTATCTATCTATCTATCTATCTATTGAACATTTTCCCCATCTTTGACATGTACCATTGGCATATAGCCTAGGATTTTATATCCAACTCATATCTCAACTAATCCTAACAATATGATGGATATAAAAACATCTAAAAACAGCATAGGTCGCATCTCTTTGAGCGTTCAAGCTGCAGTGCTTGTTAATTCTGTCAGTCTGCCATTTTCATTACACAGGCTAAAAGTGATGAGGTGACAGGTCTTTGCAGGATCCGCTGCTTGTTGATTTGTTCAAGCAGCCAGTGGCGCAATGTCCTCAGCTTCGGCTCATTCCATGCTCTTTGGCGCCATCTAGTGTGCGCTTCTCCAAAATGTCAACTCCTAGTTCACTAGGCGTTCTTTTCAGTAGGAAAAAAGGAATGTTTTGTGCGCGCGCCTTTATGTTCTTGTGTGTGGGGGTGTTTGTTTGCGCGTGTGTGTTTGCGCGCAAGCAAACGTGCTTGTGTGTTGATGTGTATGAGAACGTGGGCTAAAGGTGTCTGCGTGGATAAATAGGAGATCCTATATTTATTGACGACTCTTTTGTACTCTTTTGACATTCCTATATCAGCTTGGACATCTGTGCGGCGCGCTCAAGCCCGCGCGTGCGTGCATGTGCTTCAGTTGGCAATGGCGTAATGTATTGTCAGCTAGGGTGAGTTTCCCACACACAGACTAGCAAAAATGCGATATTTGAATGCTAATAGAACCTTCCTGAAATGTTGTCCGCAATAAACCGCACAGACACTGCGGCTGGAGATAACAGGAAAGCAGGGAGGGGCGGGCGACCCTGCGGCACTGAAACGCAAAAGAATGCAGAGGTTGTAAATTCTCGTGGCTGCTGTGGGCGCGCTTTGAAGTGCCTACGTTTGGGAGAGATTTGTGGCACACACGTAGCAGCCAGGCCTGCAGGCCCCGATTTCGTGCATCCTACGTTTCCCTCTTAAAAACCAGCAGATGACCGCTCCAAGGTTATTGCAGTTTTTGTCTTCTTCTGTCAGTGAAGCGCGTCTAGGCCCCCTGCGCCATGTGTTCACTGTGCTGGAACTCTATCCACCATGGATCCCAGAAAAGTTTATATTAATGATGTGACGGTTTTCCACTTTATTTATTTCAAATAGGCAAAGTAACATTATGCGTAAGGCAGCGGTTTCAGCAACACACGTACGCTCTTCTTCTGTGGACACTGCAAAGGTATAACGCTGGTGTAGAATAGGAGGGCACAGAGCTTGGATTTACAGTGCTGAATACGAGGTGTATACCAAGACTCGCCCTTCATATATAGCCCGGTCAGGTTACTGGCTGAAAGTAATCTTCAGTTAACATCTGGCCTGTGTTTGGAAGGACCATGCCACCCTGTGTGTTTATTGCACACTGTATGCTTCCGGAGAACACATTTGTTAAAGTAGTCGTCAGTAACATTTGCATAATTTGTTCGCATTATGTGCGCTAATTTTCCAGTTTTACGTGTCATAATAAATTGGCAGACTAAATATCGGAGATAATGCATGGCTCTATGTTCCTCCAGAAAAATAGTTGGTTATTCAATGCTAATGAGATTATTGTCAAGCATATACACAAACACATACAGCCTGAGGGGCAACCATGACATGAGCACAGACTCGAGGGGTTTTAAAACGGGCATATTTATTGGTGTTAAACTGGAATAATACAGCAAAGTAGACTAGTTAATAATAAACTCTAACATTTCAAGGGAAAATTATTGAATTATTATTAGAGTTCTGGCGCCGGACTGGGAACACTTTTGTCTGTGAAAGGCAAACTATTAGCCACGAATATTTAAAGTCCCGCTCAGTCATTGCACTTAAATTTAACTTTTATTTATAAGAACTCCAATATCCGTGCGTAGGCCTGTAGCTCATATTGAAATTGATATTCTCCCAAACACTTCCCATTTCTTGCCTACATTGTTATCTCTGTATTAGTTTCGATTTGGACATAAAATGACCCAATTTATAAATAAAGATAATGACATTAATAAAGGTTTTAAATTCATAAGTAAGTTGGAAATCGACATGTTCATTTCATACATAAGGAAATAATCGATTGCCTCCTTGTTTTCAGCGTGTTTGTGATATTAAGAGATCATTTCCTAAATGTGTTTCAAAAGCATTATGCATCATCCGTGCGTTAAAGGTCGTAGTCTAAGTCTAACACGCTGTATAATTTCTACTCGAAATAAAATATCAGTTTTAAAACACACAACTGAGTTTGCGTCACACAGACACAAATTTATTAGTAACCTACTTCTATCACAAATCAGTTGGAAACACCTAGGCCTAGCCTGTTTTTGTGCCTGTCGACGTTTCTTTAAACTTAATTGCAATAAATGAACATAAACAGAGGAGCTTCTTATTTTTCTCACACCAGGCTGTTATGATTCAAATAAATTCACGTCCTCTCGTCAGAATCAACATTTAATTACAGATATATTTATTCACAAAATCCAAACATACATTCAATGTGTACCACAATGATCAACAAAACAAGGGCACAATCAATGGTTATGGAAATATTCTACAATTACATTTTTTTCTCAGGCTAAAATGTACTAGTCCAGGTACGCCAAAAATATGACATTGGTGATAGAATACTTGTATTCACACACTTCATTACTATAAATGGAAGGGCTTAATATATTATAAAACAATTATCTTTCTATCCTAAGCAATAGTTAGCGATACTTTTAGTAACAATATAATACTCACATATGTTCAGTATCATGCGGCAAACTCGAGAGGCTAAGGAGAGTTACAGTAAACTTGACAAAAAGTGTCTGACACGCGTTTCCTCTCCGGTCTCAGACTGGGTCAACACAGTAGGCTACAGCTCTTGCTCGATGCGCCTTTTGCTGAGGTTTCCGGCCGAGCCCCACCGTACTCCTGCGTTGCGCGGTGATTTAGTGTCCCGTGGGTCATTTCTCAACTATTTCTGAAGCACTTTATTGCAGCCAAGTTGTATTTGTGAAGAGGCGGCCATGGATTCTTCATTTTTTAGGCCGTCATTCCCATTCAGTAAACCTGAACTGAATCTGAAACAAAAGCATAATTAATATTATTATGTTGTTACATCAGACAACTTTCATACATTAAGTTATAATTCCTTCTACAAACTACACAGAATCTTCTTTCATCATTCTGCGCTTTATATGGGAAAGAATCTAAAACCATTTCAACTCGTACGTGTACTATTAGGCCTACTAATAGATTATTGACTAGACATTTGAATAGCAAAGTTGTCTGCTTTCTCTTACAAACGGACACACAATGGCAGTTTCCCGTCCGCACAAAAGCAGTCGGGGGAGAAGGAAACGCAGCATCCTCGGTGTAGAGGAAGCAAAACTGAAAGTAAAAAAGAATAATTTGCAGTCCCCTCAAATGACGCTTAAAATCCACTTGTGATGCCGAACTGCTCTATTAATCACATCACGAAACCCGAAGGACCCAGAGACTACACATGAAATGCACCATGTTTAGTTAGTGGAGATATCTATATACATAAGAGTATACTGCACGGTGAAATATATTACTAGGCCATAATTCTATATGCGCTGTAGAGCCAAGTACGAAATGTATTCAGGAAGCCATGTGTCTAAATAGGTTTTCTGGATAAACAAATGCAGTAATAAGTGACTGTTATGGTGGTGTAGAAAGCCACGGGGTCAACACACACACACACACACACACACACACACACACACACACACAATGTAAAACAACCGCAGATGTCAAAAATGTATCGCAAAATGTATCCCACTTCAGTGGGAATGTCTATGCTAGACATGTATCTGACGTCATCATGTGAGGTGCACATTCTGCTTGTGATAACCAATTCTGACCTAACGAAGCCAAATAAAGTATCGCAGTGGGCTAGAGGTACCTGTTGCAAACGCTTCATTTTGAGTCACCCTTAAGTCTTCCTGGGCAAAAACAGCACCACCTCAAGTAATTCTGAACATTATATGATAAGATAGATACAGAGAATGTGTGCATGTCGTTTATTTGTTTTCCACGTGGTTTAATAAGCGAATAAGACATAGATAATATGTATATATATATAACTTGGAATGCATATCTGTATAATACTGAAATAAGCTTAATGTTTTGACGTGTTTTGAAACTCGATGCCGTTTTGTACTACGTTTTTCTTTGACGGGGTTAGGCCATAGCGTGTGTAGGCAACATGAGCACACCACAGCCAAAACAGAAGGGTGAGAGTGTCGATGTATTCAATTTAGTGCTTTAAGATTCCATTGCGATTCGCATAGTGCAATCTTATTGGAAGGGGAGGCTATGAAGAGGACATGAAAAAAGAAAAGGCGATCTCTAGGCTTCGCGCTGGGGTCCCCCGACGCATGCAATCACAGCCCCCCTCAAGGGTGCTATTTTGCAGGCGAGGGCTCATGCTATTGGTCAGCGTCTGGTCAGATGGTACGGTTTCCCTCTGTCCCACACTGGCACACAGCCACCCAGCACCCCCCCCTCAACTAAAACCCAATCTCCGATAAACTACTAATAGCTAAACCACTTGGACTATAAAACACAACAAATCATAAACCAAGGAAAAGAACCGTACCCTCCCAATGAGTTCCTATTTTGTAAACTCAACTTTCCCAGTGACTCTGGCTGGTGGACAGGAGTCGTTCTTGGGACAAATACCGTTATATTCCTCCGGATATACAGATCCTTTAAGACACTATTCTGGTGCTGCTTATGGAGCTACCAGCGTTCAAGAGAAGGCGTACTCATCCTCTTTTTACCAGCAGACGAATGGTGCCTACAGCCGGTCGTCAACAGCCGGTGCTTGCGATTATGCAGCAGCCAGCTTTTACAGGGATAAGGACGCCGCTTGCGCACTCGCCAGTATAGAAGATCACTCTCTTGTCCTTAGTCAAGACCATCGCAAGACGGACTGCACAGGGCCACATAACAAGGGTTTATTCGTCGAAAGCGAAGAGCAGAAGCCAAACGTACCGGTCTACCCATGGATGCAGAGAATGAACTCTTGCAACGGTGAGTCCTTGTTTTTTGTCTCATTTTAGCTGCCGTTTATGGTTGATGTTTACATATACACAGATCCGCCTGATACGTGACTTGCTACTTCACTGTACAAAGCCGGAAGCCCGTACAGTAGGAAAATAATGTCGGTTTGGTGTTCAGCTCCATAACAGCCAGGCTAGAGTCAGTCACAGTCACACTGCCCTTCTACACTTTACACTGCCGGCAAGATTTTCACTTTCTCCCATTTACCATGAGATGAGTTTAATTGCCGCAAGGCTCATATCTATCAAGCTGCAGATTAAAGCCTGTAAGACCAGAGCACAACCCCAGTTAACAACGGCATGGCTGTTGACTCCAATCATTTCTCTTATCGCAAAATGGCTCTTATTGTTGTTTTGACAAGCTCTCCCTCTGTTACCGCCCTGCTGTACACTATCACCAAGTGCAGTGGCAATCACAAGACAAATACACTTTATGATACCGATATGTGAGGCTAACAATTCCGCACAGTACGTCAAGGGCAGATGATAACAGAAATATTAATATGCGAAAAACACGTGTACTCTACAATATAATACGTTAGGCATTAAGTAAATATTAAATGAGCAGAGGCGGTAGAATACCGATTTACCATCAACCTTAAGAACATTTGAGCTTGTTCCTTAGAGTGAATCACTGGTTGGTTACAACTATCACTTAATTTCTAGGTTGGTGTTTGGAATTTCCACTGTATTTGCCAATGTGCCAGTACATGGAGTGTGATGTGAGGTTTAGTGGACCTTTCGCCATTATTTAAATATTGAGCCTTAGCCCCAGAACAGTGTGTCAGATGTCCAAACTGTAACCGGACACTGTAGATTTAT
This sequence comes from Alosa sapidissima, assembly GCF_018492685.1. Classification (NCBI taxonomy): domain Eukaryota; kingdom Metazoa; phylum Chordata; class Actinopteri; order Clupeiformes; family Clupeidae; genus Alosa; species Alosa sapidissima. The sequence continues at coordinate 5,056,938 of NC_055959.1, read as the reverse complement.
GTACGGATGTGAAGTTTGATATGATAGCCTACATTAAAATAGTTCGTCAAAGTGCATGTGAACACAAATAGAACTTGACATGCAATTCTGCAGTTTTACGCAGACTTGATCCAGAGGTACAATCTGAATGGCAATATGTGTATAGCAAGGCAAAATAGTAACACAAACTATTCATTCAACTATTCAGTTATTTTTAAACATGGCGTAATACTGGGGAATTTGTGGGGTAGCCTACCTTGTGGTGAAGCAAAACTGTTTAAAAAGCACATGCATAGGCTATATGTCCGATGCTCACGAGTTTCAAGTCATGATGTTGGGACAAATGTTAGGACATTTTCTCCCTCATATGTGTCATTATGGTACACACTCTCAAGACTTTAATGCTGGACTTTCTCTTTCCCTTGTTTTGAACAGGAGCTTTTGGTAACCCTGGCCGAAGAGGTCGTCAAACGTACACTCGTTACCAGACGCTGGAGTTGGAGAAAGAGTTCCATTTTAACAGGTACCTGACCCGGAGGCGCCGTATAGAAATCGCGCACGCTCTGTGCCTGACAGAACGCCAAATAAAGATTTGGTTCCAAAACCGGAGGATGAAGTGGAAAAAAGAAAACAAACTCATCAACTCCTCACAAACGAGTGGAGAAGAGGAGGAGGAGAAGAGGACAGAATAAAAAGGACCGTAGATAAAAATAGCATAGAGGGCACACCAATTCTCCCTTTCAGAAAAGAAATGAAGACTTTCCCCTTTCCCTCAAAGTTCGCACCAGTGAAATTGTGTTGTTAAATTCGTTGTAGCATTCCAGAATTCATCTTAATATTGCATTTTAATTGTTGCTGTCATTTTTTTAATGTTTATTCTTTTGTATAATTAATGCCGAATACCGATTAAATGTGTTTTTGTGCGCGCGTCTCGACTTAGAAGTTGGTCTTATAAAGAAAATGACCGTGTTTAACGAGCTATTTGAAATATGTCATATTCGTGTTCATATTTAAGATGTATTACAATAAAAAGAAAATCTCATTGTACAAATGAATGGCCTTGCTTTTCCTTCATGGTTTAGGACCTTTGTAGAGAGCACGTTTTTTACCCTAGAGAAAAAGGGAACAGTATCAGTCAATAACAGTTACGCAAATGCATACCTGATATCTATACTAACCTTTTCTAAAGTAAGCACCTATACCTAAATATGCCGCTTATAATATTGCTGAACCGAGCATAGGAACAGGAACTTTTAGATTCAGTCCAGTAGAGCACCTGTTCCCGGGTTATACTCTGAAAACAAATAACATAACTTTGTTTAAACCAGAGTGAAATGTTACATGGATTACATCTGTATGGTCAAATTACAAGTTAAATTATGTGTTGTGAAATCTCAGGGGAACAATGCGAGTATTTTTATACACCATATTTTCTTTGTTGCACTGACAACATTGCAACTCATTGCATCCGTCGGGCGCACAGGTAAAATCTCCTTATAACCTATAATGCACTGAGAGGGGAACGCAATGAGAGTAGTAGGCCTATTCAGGAAAGTGGTGTATACTGAAGTGGTGTAATGAATGGCAGAAGGAGAAAGTTGACCTGTCCGAGCCGGACATTCACCCGAAGGCGTTGAGTGGCCGAAGGACTCCCTCTCAATGGGCGCATTCTTTTTGTGCAGGTAGGCAGGCGCGTGATTAGGCAACTTCTGCCCTTAGCCTCAATGTAAAACATATTGATATGGCTATAAAATAGACAGATTGATAGTAAGATAGACAGATAGACAGAGTGGGCCTTCTAAAGTCATAGAAATTATGAAAAACGACGCATCTAGTGTCCAAATGCAAATGCACGTATAGCTCTTTTAGAAGTCGTTTTGTGCCAATTGCAAAAGCTTGAATTCATCAAAACGAAACGTGAATCTTTTTAACATTTCAAAACTTAAACAAATCTGAAGGCTATCAAAATGATCTGGTATCTCTCATTTACTCTTTTCTGTGACTTAAATGTAAGCTAAGGAAGAACACCACTGTCAGAATGAAAGTTTACATATTATAGCGCACATACATGCAGTTACTTATGCTTCTGTGTCAACAAACCGTAAATCAGCCAAGACCATATATCACAGAATTGCGTTCCACATATTCAGTCCAAAACGTTTGCAGCCTGTGACTGTGGTTGTGGCTCGATTGTAAATGCTCACCTACAATGTCAGTCTGCTTATACATTTAATCAAAGCTTTACAAGAGAGACTGCCAATACATGCCCATTAAAAACAACACCACGTTTCCATGACGTTTGGTAACACGCATGACAACAGTAAAAATCATGATCTCATAAGAAACACAAATATACTAAATAGTAGCCGAACACCAAAACTACTACTAATAGTCTACTACTACTACTACTACTACTACTACTACTACTACCACCACCACCACCACCACCACCACCACTACTACTACTACTACTACTACTAATGATAATAACAATAATAATAATAATGGCAAAGTCTAGATGAAGTGTGATGTAATGTTACGTTTATCAGAACCATTAGTGCTTAAAAGAATATGCAGTCTCAAACATGATGAAAGAGGCATTATTGGTATGAATGTGCTATTTTTCTTTCATATATTTGACTATTAACAAAGCGGTCCAGGACAAACCAACACGCAAAAAAGGTCAATAAGTAGGCTACTATTAATGATACTGTGATCACAACAAGTGATACTGGACACAATAGTGATACAAATCATTTTTATTATCGTAGTTAAAGAGGACAAAAGGAGGTGAGGTATGGAACGAAGCGTTTCATTTTCTCGCAAAAACCTATATGTCCAGTAGGTGACGCTGTCTGCTAACGCGCAGCACACCACAGCATTGGGAGGCACACGTTGACTTGAGCCTAACGACTCCCATATCGTCATCATTTGTAACCATAGAGCATGAATTACCTCTTGAAGTCATCAGTGAGAATTTACGACTGGTCAACAAAAGCACGTGATTCCCAAACGCACCCCCACCCCCATATTTGGCCGCATACATAGCAAAAACGAAGTACAGTGCATTGCTATAATTCATTAATACATCATAAATCGTGAAGCACAGCGTTATAACGACCAAGATCTACAAATCAAGCCCTCTAAAACAACCTAAATGAGCTCTTACTTTGTAAACTCGTTCTCAGGGCGCTACCCAAATGGCCCCGACTATCAGTTACTAAATTATGGAACTAGCAGCAGCGCTATGAACGCTTCGTACAGGGACTCCGGCACCATGCATTCAGGCTCTTACGGCTACAACTACAATGGGATGGACCTAAGCGTCAATCGTTCAACCGCCACGGGCCACTTTGGGGCTGTTGGGGATAACTCCCGGGGCTTCCAGTCCCCGGCTCCGGAGACGCGGTTTCGGCAGCCATCAAGCTGTTCGCTCGCGTCTCCGGAGCCCCTGCCCTGCTCCAACAGCGAGAGCCTGGGATCCAAAAGCTCTTCTCCCCCCTCCGACCAGAGCGCCTCAACAGCGGGCAGTAACCTCACCAACAGCACACATTTTACAGAAATCGACGAGGCCAGTGTTTCTTCCGAGACCGAGGAAGGCAGCCACAGATCAAGCAACTCCGCTCCCCGGACGCAGCAAAAGCAGGAGTCCACCGCCACATCCACCACGTCGGCGTCGACCGATGGCCAAACGCCACAGATATTCCCCTGGATGCGGAAACTGCATATAAGCCATGGTATATATATATTTTGTTTTAACTCTAAGTATTCTCGATGTATAGCAATGTTACTTGTTTTACTCGATGCTAATACAAATGCACCATGATTCAGTCTTTATTCTAATTTCCGTGATAGCGCCATAAATCTTTGAAGTGTGGAGCCTTACACTGTTGGCGAGAGAATGGCAGTGGGGTGGCAGAAAGGACAGGGCGACAGGGAGACTTAGAAGTTGTTGTTTCTTCGGAAAGTTTCGCTTTATTTCTTGTGGGAACTTGATTAGGCTGGGGGGCAATAAAACGAGGGGCCATAAAACCAGTAGAATCAAAAGGAGGTGGAGAAAAAAGTTGAGGGGTGACGAAGAAAACAGCAAAAACAGAGGAAGAAGGATAATAGTAACGTGTGAAATTACCGAGCCACTTCTAAGTAAGCTATTCCATGTTAAACCATTTCAGACCATGTAGGCTAAAAAGGCAAAAGCAATAACAGCAAGCGAGGCATGTGTAGCATAACCCCAGCCCATTGCTTTAATCTGTCCGCCTTAGAATTCTACTGAAAAGCAAGGCTCATTTGTGACTAAATATGTGTAAACGAACGCATGCTAACAAGTTGTGTGTGGTCATCTGCTTTTCTGATTGCTGTGTCCCTGCATTCCGCTAATGCTTGTTCCCACTGCGTTTTGTTCATGCTGTTTAGATATGACGGGACCAGACGGCAAAAGGGCCCGAACCGCATACACCCGATATCAGACGCTAGAGCTGGAAAAAGAGTTCCATTTCAATAGGTACCTCACCCGGAGGAGGAGGATAGAGATAGCCCATGCGCTGTGTCTCTCAGAACGGCAAATTAAGATCTGGTTCCAGAATCGAAGGATGAAATGGAAAAAGGACAATAAGCTGAAGAGTATGAGTTTGGCTACTGCAGGTAGCGCTTTCCAGCCGTAGTAGTCGTGCAAATCATTCTGTGTTGGTTGAAAGGATATCATAATAAATGAAACACAAAAAAATAGACAAGACACAGTTACAGAATCCAGTTCAATGCGGCACCTTTCAGCATGTTGTTGATGTTTTAGGCAACTTAAAATTCTACTGTGGTACTGCTATAATTAATTAAAAAAAACTTAGTGTTCATGTTGTTGTTTTTTAATACTATGGTGACTATTATTTCGAGAGGAAAAAAAAGAAAAGAAAAAAAAGATATCCAATGCCGCCTGATGTTCTTGTTATAAATATTGTTTATGTGTCAATGGCTATGTTAATGCTCTCTCGAAAGTTAGCATGCAGCTCTTAAATGTTATAACTTATTTACGATCTATAACAAGTGTATACTTTGAGTTTACAACTTAGAATTGCCTTTTCCCTTATATGAAGTGAAGCTGTAGTATAGTGGTAACTGCATTGCTTCTGCAGAACCCTCCGTGTGTTTCATGCTCCTCTTCATGCTTAACTAAGCATGTCTGCATAAGTTCCATTAGGTTTTCGTCATGTGTTCAAATCCACCAATATTTTTTGAGTAAAAAGGGGAAACCTGTATATAGACCTCGCTGTTTCAGTTCATACATGTGTATAGTTCTATTCAACAAATGTAATTGTATATTATTGGATCATGGTTATGTTCCAAGCAGGATGTACATATTAGACATTTTTAATGTGACCAATTAGCTCCTCGTAGTAGGCAGAATGGATGACAAGCGTGTGAAAGCTGAAATAAATGGCAATTATCATGTCAGACTGCCTGTACGCATTTTGCCAATACGCTTTTTGTATTTGTTTGTAGCTTAAATTGGAGTAAAAAATAAAGTTCCTCATATTCAGACCAAAAACTGGACTGTATTGATTGCATTTTAGTATGGACGAGTGTGCCCCACGACCATGGCATCTGTGGGTCAAACGCATCTCAGACACTAACACTCTGCCAACTTCCTTCCTGGTGTAAATGCGACCACCAACCCTACTTTGACAATAATCAACCATCGATTTGTCTCAACATTGTTAAAACTGTCTTGTTACATCCTTGCACAATTAAGTCAATGGAGTGTCTGGCTTTGTTGAATTCTTAGAAATATAAGTCAGTCAATCTACTCAGAGAAAAATTAACTCCACAACTTCTAAATTTATGCTGAAAATGCGCGCTTGAATCACATGGCCATCACGTAAACTAACAACAAAACCACTGACCACAACAAAGCAAAAACCAAACTACTGCATAGGCTACACATGGCCAGCCCTTCTACAGAAAAAATAAAATAGCACGCACAATGCTCCCTGCATGATTTTCTTAATTGTTAGAGACAGCCCCTCGCAGACTAACGACTTTACATCTGATTTCAAGTAAACAAACACTGAACTCTTAAACTTACCAAAGTGTCTCCAATGGTTAGGCTAAGTCTAGACGACTTTTGAGAGCTGCGTAAGGGTCCTGTCATGGGGACTAGCTGTCCGACCTGCTTGGTCGCCTGCGTTTAGCAATTCCGCTTTCCCTTTTCACCAAACTATACCAAAAGTAGCTATGACATTTACATGTCAAACGGATGAGCATTTTATCTTGAAGTTAGATCGTAAAAATCGCCCAGGCCACAGACAGATACCCCTTACTGGCTCTCAAAAGTCACGTGGGGTCCATAAAGTTAGTTTTATGGTTTTGGGGAGTTGACAATGTACTATATATTTCACATTCTAGAATGCAAGTGACGGTTTAACTGCTTCGAAGGGATTCTAAAGGGTCAGTTGCGATGGTAAGAGCAGTCTGGTAGGCCACTGCAGTGCCCGCGCCTGGTCCGTATAATGTCTCCTCTCTGGTTCTACTTTCAAGGAAATGTGGATTATGGATTATGCGTACATGAAGTAAGTTCAGATTAAGCCTATTGCTCGGTCATTTGGTCTCAGGGTGAGGTTGGGAGGAGAGGGACACTGAATCAGATAGTGGGGGGCAATTCATTTCGCCCCACTGTCACAGGGCAATGAAAGCTGTTACTGCTGATGAAGCACTGGACTTTTGTGCGTCTTGCAGATTTGTATAAACGCGCCTGCATAGAGATACGAGGGTAAAAAAACATAATAGGCTATTTATGGTCATGGTAAATTTTGAGATGGTTTGTTTTAGCCTTTTGGATTATGGATTAGGTTACTCTGTCATAGAAATGTGCGTTGGATTTATAAATGAACAGGTTAGCCTATATGAATATGATATGCCCATCAAAACAACTTCGCAAAGCAATACTGATGCTAAATGTCATTTAAATCGCTACGGATATAGTTCTGATGGCCTTTATTAGTCTACCTTATGTAAAAATCACTTGCCGTTCACAAAACAGCAAAAACCTAGGCTCTAAATTGAACGAAATAGACCTATGAGATACCTGGCGACTCTGATGTTTACTGGAATTCACACCTGCTATTAAATAATAGTTTCAGACATCAGACTACCAATTAAGTCAAAGGGTAGCCTAGTCTAGCATAATGTTTTAAATTCAAGTTTCAATTTCGTGAAATATTCTACTTTTTTGTAGATGTATTTTGTCTATTGGCTGTGTTAATTAGACAGTTCACTGTCGCTAGTTGTTAGGAAATTATGCGGACTGAGTAAAGTTACTGCCATGCAACTTCTTAAAATTAACATTCTGGAAATAATTCCACTCTGACACTATCTCTCTCTGTTTCACAAACGAACACACTTTTTCTCACTCAGTGTATCACATTCACCCCCACCCTACACACACATACACACTCACAATTCGACAAGCACATCTTTGTTCCAACTCCGCCCAAGTATTTCCAAAAGGGAAACGTGTGATTAACAACACACTGGATAGGCCTACCGCGACTCTCGACATTTGTATAAAAGTGTCTACGAGTCTGCAAGGAAAAGCTCACGTTCACCTAAAATAGCTTGGATAAAGCTAGGACAAAGCTCACATATCACAGGGGATCTTCATATGATTTAATTACACCTATCATATAAACTGTTTAATGTTTTTGTCATCATGACTCTTACATGTAGGCCCAGCTGAGTTCAAATCGAGTGTAAAGTTCGGAACTGTATACCATTAGATTCCACTCAGCACCGCGCAAAGAGACCCCTCTTTAAAAACAGCACTTCACTAGTGGTAGCACTCCAGTAATAAGAGCATAGGACTGTCATTGATGTGACTATTAATGTTATCCAACATTAACAACAACCGCAAAAAGAAGTCTGTGGTTTCCTTGCGCCGCTTTATGCCCAGGCATAAACTCAGTTGCTGGATTGGAGAACCCTTGGTAGCTTATCTCGTTTATCTACAAGTCATTACATAAATTTAGCAACCGCAGTTATGCAATGGTCTTTTTCTTTCTTTCTCTTTGCCATTATTTCTCTCTCGCTCTCTCTCTCTCTCTCTCTCTCTCCCTCTTGTTGTTTCTTTCCTCATTAAGAAAATGTTGCGGATGTAGGTTAGGCCTATTTTACACATTTTCCATTCTCTGCAAGGCGATAAAATAAAATAAAATAAATAGGCTACTCTTTCTGTTGTGTGTTATGTTCTGCACAGCCAGTTGCTTGTGTCGATAATTTCGCTCTTTTTGGATACTGAATCCTAGGTAGGCCAGCCGACATGGCATTTAGGGTAAATCTGACATGGTACCATCTGTTAATAAATCAATTCATTCTTGCCGGGGTCAGCGAGAGTTTACGGCTGTTGTGTGAGAGCTCAAGCAACCTACACACTGTACTTTCTAAGGAGGCTAGTATAGAATTTACCTAAGTGACTTGTGTGATGACATAACGACTAAGGAAAGGTGAATTGCTGTTGAAATGTTGGAGATGTTTAGTATTTTAAAACAACTGCAAATGTCTCCTGCATTAAATGTTATTAGTCAAATATTTGGCTCAGTTTAGGCCTAGGCCTTCTAGTCTGAAATAAAATAAGCTTGAAGGGAAATCAAAATTACATCCCCTTCAGGCTCGAATAGTTTGGTGTGTGTGTGTGTGTGTGTGTGTGTGTGTGTCTGTGTGTGTGTGTTTGTCTGTGTGTGTGTGTTTGTCTGTGTGTGTGTGTGTGCATGTGTGTTGTGCGCGCAACAGAATGAGGAAGTTTCATGTGGTAAACAGGAAGGCAGATCTCTAGTCGCGAGGAGAGGCAAGGCGTTCTATATAATTTTTCATCGGTTTCCTTGTCACTGATATAGTGGGAAGGACCAAGGCCTCTACCAAACTCCTCCATGTTGGCCTTTTTTAGAATCCCCATCCGAGTTCATCGCCCTGGACCCTTCACATCCAAAAGTTTGTGTAAAACTAGCTTTGCCTGGCGTCGTCTGAAACGCATAGCCTACAGATCTCATTCGGGCCTAACATGTTTAGGTGTGTCGGTGAGTAACTAGGCGACGGCAAATTCAATGTAAGGTGTGTTTGTGCGTCAGAATGTATTTGCTTGGGTGGGTTGGGATCATGGTAGTCTATAGCAAAATTTACCCTTGCAACACACTTAGGTAGGCCTAGCCAGTCTGCAAAGAATGTCTGTACTATAGCTGTGGGGAAAATTAAATCGTTGGATCTGAGAAGTATTTGTGCTTTGAACGTCAACATTTTACAGTTGTCACAGTGCTGACCTTCAGGCTCTATTGAACGCAGTTAAACACCATATGCAGTCGGTGCAATATATTGATACTATTGAATATTGCCTGTTTATTGCACTGTATAGATTCATTGTTTTGTTATGCATAATTAAAATAACGTGCCAATGGTCAAGCAAAATATCAAATTGACGTAGGCTTGAATTTCAGGGACAGATCGAACAGATTTTTATGCCGTCGTTTCAAACGTTTAAATTGCCATTTTAACCTCGTAATGTGTTCTGCATATTGATAGGGGTAATCTTTGCGCGTATATCTCATCTATAATGCATGAGCACGGGATCATCCAGAGGTCAGCAGACGCGCGTAGCGCTTCGGCGCACGCGCTCAAACAAACAGCGAGCTCATCACATGGGCCACTCGATGTTTATCCCTCCAGAGGGGGAGAAAGGGAGGCTGTCAGAAAATGTATTTATTTACCCCTCTCTCTTTCCTCTTCTGCATCCGATTCACTAAGCATTACATGCGCGAGGACGGACAACGAAAACATCCCACATCCCCAATATCAGTCCAGTGCACCCCACTGCGTATAGGCAACACCAGCGATTCTTGTCTTTTTTATTCATTATTTGGTGCTGAACCCAACGGATGTGTTTTCTGCAGTGCTTGAAGACCAAACAGTCATAAATTCCCAGTCCTTGTTCGAAAGACTTCTTGTAGGAGATTAGATCGTTTGTTTTTATAAATAAATAATAATAGGCTATATTAAGAAAGACTGTTTTGAGGAAATATTTAGGCTAAGCTTCAATCACGTCTATAACGCTATACTTCCGATGTGGCGGTAGCCTACATGTTTTTTTTATGGATCATTCTGATATCAAAAGATGAGACAATATTTTTGACTCCTTTGACAGTTACGAAACTAAACGCTTCCAACATAATTGCCGCAATAACAATTTCAAATATTATTATTAAGCTTGCGATATGCCTATAATGATGATAACAACAGCAATAATAATAATAATATACTTGAAAATAATGATAATAATAATAATAGACACAAACAAATAAGGCTGGTTATGTTTTGGTTGAGGCGTAATCAATTCTTTGGCTATTTATCAAACATCAATTTCGATCGGATGTAGGTGTATTTTGATTTAATCAAGCCTAACTAAATAGTGAGTGTGTTATTTGACCAGGTTTTGGTCTTTTGCGCATGGCAATCTAGAAAAACAACATAATTATTGTACATAGGCCTATACTGTCTTCTTCGGGTTTTAACGCAAAAAACTACACCACTGTAAAACAACACCACGGGGCGAGAATGGATACGTTTAATATATGGGTGGAGATAACATAATTGTAGAGGATTGTCTCCAACGAAGTAATGTGCAACCAAGTTCGATGGCTAATTCAAATACCTCATATGTATTTTATTTCTGCCCTAGTTTTCTCCCTGGGAGAAGTGATAGAAAACTAGATGCAACGCTCTTCCATGGCCAGCAGAGCCCGCTTTAGACCAAAGTTCACAGCTTCAGAAGGAATATCTCTTCCTGCAGAACAACCTCGCCTTACCAGAATATTGCAGTTGAAAATGTAATGCACGCATACGGTTCTATACAGCTAGATTCGTTTTAATCCATGATCCGAGGTGGTAGTGTAAGACTTTAGTCACGATACATGCGTGCGGGAAAGGTTTACGGTAGCCTAAGAACCATGTGCAACCAAATGTCGCTTGTGTTTCCTCGCTAGTAAGAGATGCAATAGGCTACAACGTGCGTCGCTGAATGTAAAATGGCCGTAAGCAGTCATATCACAACGTCTCCTCTCTTTATTCTACACGTTAGCCTGAAGCAAGTGAAGGTGAATCTATCCTCGTTAGAATGGCTGCGTAGAAGCTCGGGGTCACAGAGTTGAGGGGTCAAAAGTTTACGTCGTGCGTGACTCGGCTGTCGACTCTGTAGACCAATTGCTGGATGTCAATGGCAAAGTGGGAGAGCGAGAGAGAGAGGAGGGAGGGGAGTGACTGAAAGGAGAGAGAAGCTCCGGGCGGGGGAGTGAAGAGCCACAGATTGTCTCATGCGCAAAGATGAGAGAAATGATAGCGAGAAAAGGGGGTTGAGGTGGAGGGCTGACCTTCGCGGTGTGACAGTGCAAGCCCCTCGCGCTCACCAAACAGGCAGAGAGAAACAGAGAAATGGCCGCACAGACCGAAGAACTAAACGGAAGGATTGGGTGACATTGGGCTTCTCCTATTCATAATGCAGGTGTTTGCTCTCCCGCCGTGTGAGGTCATTGCAATGCAACAACGACAACCGATGGTTCCTACTTGGCCGATGGCTTCAGTGACTCCTGAAATCAAGTTTCTGTCGCATCTTGGTGTGGCTATATGTGAATTAATTTACACCTAATGAAAATAACCAGTAATCAGCAAGATAGGCTATTTGTTACATGCACTAAAGCACCATAACAACGCATTTACAGAGTAGCATGCCCTTGGCCCAGGCCATGATTTGTTGAATACTAGCCAACTACAAAATGTTTTTTGTTTTTTCTGCTTAGGTCTTCCAGTTTGAAAACATCAACAAACAATCATCAAATCGTTTCAGATAGTTTAATAGGCTATAGGCCTACTACATGGCGGCACTGCAAAATTAACTTTGGGAAAGAATAAAAACAAGGTAAAAATAAAGATAGTGATACTAGTTGTCGACTTTACCCCCTATCCTGTCATAGAATAGGCTAACTAGCGAAACCAATAGCTAGATAAAATAGACTATTGTAGTAACCTAACGTAGGCCTAACGTAACGTACACTTTATAATATATAATATCCTGACAAAAATATTTAAAATAACCTCAAAATGCCAATCATCCCAATTCACTGAATCTTATCAGAACGGCCTCCTTGGTCATTGAAATAATATGTCAAAATTGTATAGGCTGCACGTAGGATGACCCCACACCATTGAAAACGTTTATTCTTTTGAAAAAGAATGGCTAACAAAGACGGAATACATCCCCACCCAATTCAGTGATTATACATCATTTAGAGTGCTTTGAGTCCCATAATGCACGACGTACTACTTGCCACTCACACTACGTGTGTGTGTTTGTGTGGTGTGGTGTGGTGTGGTGTGCGTGTGCGTGTGTGTGAGGTGTGTGTGTGTGTGTGTGTGTGTGTGTGTTTATTTATTTATTTATTTATTGTTTTTATTTATTATGTCATGGAAAATACCGAAGACCGAAGGTCTGTCTATATTCACCATGTCAATCCTCTCCCGTTTATGCGTATGCAACAATTATAAGCACTTTTGAAGCAACTCTTGCTGATAATGTCTTAGACATCATATATATTTTACCTAGTGGTAATCATTAGTAAAAACAAAAAACAGCTATGGCAAATTTAAGAAATCTTGAATCTCAACAGATGTATAGTAGCCTACTTATAGGTCTATCCTTGCGAGCAAAATAATATAAACATAAGCTTGGCATAAAAATAAAAACTTAGGATGCAAACTTCATTCTCTGGTGATTGACTTTCGTGAACGTGCACTGCACAGACGCCCTCAACGCAGAGAGAAGGAAAATGCATAATTCAGTAAACAAATAATTACATTATTGGCACAAAGATTGGGTCTAATGGTGGTTTCTGGGATAGTATGATTCTCTGGGACGGTATTGTGTAAAACAAAGTGCATAAGTGGTGAATAATTGTATTAGAAAACACGTCGCAATTGGAGTTCACTCGGAGTTCACTGAATTCATCTCAATTCCATTGTAACATTTGCCGTTGCCAGGCAGTGCATTGTCCAACATTTTAATATCTGGATTTTGCACGGGATAAACTGCAGTTGTAAAATTATATTTAAATGTAAACAGTTTTCCTGAGTAACAGTTAGACTACTACCAAATTAAACAGCCATACTTTCCCCTTAAGGCTAATGTAAAGTGTTTAAGATATTTTGAAGACCAAAACACCATGCACAGATGGTGTCACAAAAGACCGATAAACCTATTCCTTTACTACTACGCGCTTCTTGCATTATTTTACTGAGGATGAATTAATTGTAGGCTATATTTGTGCATGTTGACGTCTTATACCTTCATAGCTAATTAAAAGAATGAGTAGGCTACAAATAATATTTAAAAACATCACGTCAATTTTTTTAAAGAACAATGTAGCCTATTTATGTTCGTAGTAAAAAAAATATTCTCTTATATATTTGCTTAAAAATCAGCAGTTTCATCTTAGGTCAACATCAAATGCTGCCCAGCTTTCCCACAACATTTCATTTATGCACACAGAAAATTAAGAAATGGTCTATGCTTGATTTGTTTGCTGGCTCGGAAAGCCTTTTTGAATGAACCCCCCTTCCAAAGTCATTTTTCTTCAAAGTAATGACCTGGGCACAATTCAATATGACCGAGCAAGCTATGCATGCATTACTACTATAGAACTTGCGAGTGGGAGAGACCCTGAGCCGGGGTGAATCGCAGGTCACTGCGTCTAACAAATATTAAAATGTACGGACTCGTGACACGCCTCGCTGTTTAACAAAGACTGCCAAAGTGCGAGATTAATACGAAAACTTGAGAGTCCACAACAAAATGCCTTAAAGCGTTCGATGGTATTGTGGCGTCCACATCAGCGGAGGAGTTATGGGGCATTTTATTTTTTAGATGTATTAGGAGGGAAACGGTTGCATAGAGCGCAGGGATAGCCTCTCTTGTCGCCGTTTGCTAGGCTAAGCGACAAAGGACAGCCGGCACCTCAGCTCTGGCAGATGAAGTTGATCTCAAGCTGTTTTATCGCATATTTTTCTTCCTCTTATGGCAAGCGTAGTATGCTCGTTGAAGATTGGCTTGCACCGTTTTGGACGATCTTATGTCCGCCTGCCCATTGTTGCTGTGGTTGTTGGAGCGGATCTAGAGGGACCCGCGGAAATGAGAAGGAGTTTCACGCACAAAGGTATCACGGCGAGGTCATGGGCTAAACCTGTGGCGCTGAAGAAAGGGGAAGGGGGCGGCGGAGGGGTTAAAGCCACGGCGACAGGGAAATAATGGGCTCGAGGAGACTCGAAAATAAACCGGGGCGAGAGCAAGTACACTCGTTTGCGCGGCGGACGGGCAAAAAAGATCGAGGAGACAGAAGTCCCGAGCACGGAGTGAAATGGATGCGTGGAGAGAAGTAAGTAAAGAAATCGGCGCTTCATTTACATATGTGGCGTTCTCCGGCAGGTGCTTGCCTGGGCGGACCACGTGTTCTTGCTGTGCAGCGAGTCCACGGGTGCCCCCCTCCTCTCCCACCGGAGTTCTGTGCTGAATTCGGGCCCCACGGTGCCGCTCGTTGTTGAGTTGTGTGTGGAGCTAGTGTAGTGAATATTTACCTTGGCTATAGTTTCTGCCTGGGTTCTTTGAATGGCTGGCGGTGTACACATTAACCCCATAATGAGGCAGATGGTGGTGGGTCCCTATGCCGCGTTAAGGGGATGGTGCCTGGGGTGAAGGCGAGGTCGTGGACACCGGGGGGTGAAAGGGTTAGAGTGGACAGCAAGGCTAAACTTTCTCCTCCACTGCTAAGCTTCATGCTACTTTCTTATAGTAGTAAATAATGGCTATTCCTATAGAAAGTGCAGCAAAATGTAAAGTTTATATACATTTTCTTATAGTTGCAAGTCCACTGTGCCTGGCAGGGCTGGCCATTTTATTCGACACTGACAATCAATTTATATCAGGGACAAAAGAGAAGAACGAGTCAAGGAAAGAAAAGGGCGATTTCAGAACTATTGTGTTCACTTGATTGCTCGGGCCTATTTGAGAAATTAGTAGGCCGTAGAATAGGCTATGCAGACGCTAGGGGTGCTACAGATTTTATTGATGGCCTGAGCTTTATTTTTATCTACCCAGGAAATTAAACGAAAATATAGACACATGGCTTTTTCAGAAAACATTCGATTTCACCATTTTAATACCACCACTTTTACATTAATCTAGGACGGATTTTGGCATATTTCTATGTTAATACATGTGTAGCCTATATATCAGTAGATCCAACTGAAATGAGAACAAAGAAACATTAACCGGTAGGTTTTTAGAACCCGTTTCAACCACTTATTAGTTTTATCTGCCCCTCCACTTTTTGCTGAAAACTGGATTTGTCGTGTAAAAGTTTTGAGGTGTGATTTTTGTCATTTCTACTGCCTACTTGGGGACAACAGTGATTTTGAAGAGCAGTTAAAGCACGAGCTGCAAACATGAATACATATACTACACATATCGATAGCAGTAAGGCCTAAACAAGGTATAAATAATTTTGCCTTTCGTGTTTAAAAGAGAAACAAATGAAATATCGATTATTTTGATTTTTTTCGATTCTGTGAAAATATATTCTACACAGTGAATTACATATTCTGTCACCTGGTTTGATCTCTTCATGTACTCCTCTTTGTTTTCAATTCGCAAAAAAATAAAAAGGTTAATTTAGTTCCCCCTGCAAATTATGTTGAACGAAAGTCTTTGGGTTTGCGGTCAGGACATCCTTTGTTATATATGATGTTGACTATGCACAAAGAGACGTTTTACTGTTAAAGTTCAATTCTGAATTTGTAATTAATCTACAGTATCCGAAATACTACCTTGTACATCATAGAGTTTTAAAATCAATTTAATCCCTTTTTCCTCATTTGCAATGAAGGTGGTATGTATACATGTCTATTCTCAGAAAAGATGAAGTTTTCAGTCGTTCCATTTTTTGAGTTACCATTCTACACACAGCTGCCCTTCTCTCTGCACTATACGTTTGATTTAGCCGTCTTTTCAACCATGTCAAAGCTTACCTTTTTACAGATGATATCACAACAAAAAAAGTCACTGTAATTTCTGTGTCTATGGTGGGTTTTTCTGGATCCTTGTGAGGAAGGGAATTGAGTAATCCATAGGCTGAGTTTAAGGCTTCTTTTTCCAATACGGTCTAAAATCGAAATGGAGTGCTGGGTGCTTGGAACAAGAGAAGAAAACTTGTTAAAAGGGTCATAAAATGTTTGTTTGGTGCTTTGAGGATGTGTCAGGAGGCTGCCATTTCTTCCTCTGTGAATATTTTATGGTTTTATACCCCTCATCTCCGGATACGTACTCCGTTTGAGTGGTGTTAAGCAGCCAGCTGCAAATTGGAGTGACCTGCCATAAAAGCCATATGCATTATTTCCCATCATTTCCCATTCCCACTCTCCCAATCTTTCCTTATACCTGCCGTTTCAAACCAATGCACATTCACGCTGTATTTGTGTTGTGAAAACTGGAAATATGCATCGTGGTAAAGATATATGATTGTGCTATCGCACAACCTGCTCATTCGCATTTTACATGATCTCGCACTCGCTCTCTGACGGTCTTTTTTTATTCTGGACCTTTCCCATTCTCCGATGGTCCGATGGAAGTCCGATGCTGCGAATGGCTCTATCAAAGAAGTTATATTTATAAATATGAATCGATGATAACAACGGAGCTGCTGAATGCTAAAACTACTTTACTTTGAAACGCAAGTTATTCGTGTGGCTGTGTAGATCTCCGGAAGGAGCTGTGTTTCTTTTTTTTTTCAAGATCAACTGATAATGTTGTCTGGTGTATCCTGAGGGTAAACTTCGAAAATGCAGTCTGTTTAAAGCCTATTGTCTGTTTGCAAAGCACCCGTCACCGAAATGAAGGAGACAATAGATGCACTTGAAGGCAGACCAACTCAGGTGCTGCACCTTGACTGCCAGTGGTCAAGGTGTGCGGCCCTGTTCCATACCTGTTAAGGAGATACCTGTCATCTATATATACCCTGTAGATCCGGATTTGTGTGAAAAGACACACAGTCACAAATTCGTATCTAGGGGAGTATGTAGTTGATATATACGCTACGCCGAAGACGTTCAACGACTTCAATGCTTTATTTGTTATAGGCCTTGTTATTCTGTGTAAAAAAATAAAAAAAATGAACATGTATGAGGTGACATTTTTCTCTCCCTTATTTTGTGAAGACATGCTGGGGGGTTATGGTGTATTTATTATTGAACACGTGTTTTCCCTCATTCTAGTTGCATAAAATGCAGCGATTGTCCCTTTAATGAGGCGCTCTGGTGGCTGCTCCACCAGCTTTCGATTTTGATGTCTTCGATTGAAACAACAAAACATGTTTCAGCGCGATATCCACTTGATATAAATTCGATATGTACTCTTAATGACCTTCCAGCATTGTGGAGAGATGTGCCTACCGAGGGTAGATGTTAGATTCAACTTCTTTGGGGTTGCACTTCCAATTGCCATGCAAGGTGTGTAAATGCATGTGCAGAATGAGCGCTATTCTTTGATGGTTCTAACTGCCTACTTGCTTGAATGCAAAAGGTCTTGCTGTGATTTAGGAGGCTTTGTAACCTGAATTAGTTGATGAATTTTCTATCGATCTCAAACAAGCCCAGATTAATCTCTGACAGTCTTCCGCTGTACGCTGCTCACGCCAGAGACATTGCCCGTGCATTATTAGCGAGCGCATTTAAGGGCTTGGCCGGGGTTGCTCCTCTGCATCACTTTCCCAGGCACTTCTTTTCCAGAACAAGCCAAAAAAGAAAAACTCCAGAATACCTTAAATATCGTTACTGGATATGTGCGAGCTGCATAGCCCATGCGCGAGTTTTTCCTAACGAATTGTGGTGGAGTAGGGAGGGGGACTTGAAAGTCGTCCATGCAGACGTAAAACTGTCGGGAAAATGCGTCACGCATTGTAGACTTATAAGCTTTCGTTTGTTATTGTTTTGATTCTCTTGGTTGACTATCTTCCGCGTGCTATCATAAAAAATATAAAACATCTGAATGTCACAAACTATGCACGGATGATGTGCGGGGTCCGTTCTGGCTAATCCCATTTCCTTATCCGGGAATTGGAGGGATCCACGCGATTGGCTACTGCTGTCACATGGATCCTTAACTTTGTTCACTTGACAGAAAGTAGGAGGGTTCTACAAAACAGGAAAACGAGTAAAGGGATAGATATAAATTTTAGTATATTTTGTGTGCAATTCAAGGAAATTAATGGCCATGAGTTCCTATTTGATCAACTCCAACTATGTGGACCCGAAGTTTCCACCCTGCGAGGAATACTCCCAGAGTGACTACCTGCCCAGTCACTCCCCGGATTACTACGGCGCCCAGAGGCAAGAGCCTGCGTTCCAACATGAGTCGATCTACCACCAGCGGTCGGGTTGTGTCGACCCGCCTTACACGTCGTGCCAGGGTCCGGGGCAGCCCGCAGTGGTTATGTCGCCGAGGAGTCACGTCTTACCACCAACCGGACTCTCAACTCCTCTACCCGAGCAAAGCCATCATTGCGACTCCGTAACTCCAAGCCCTCCGCCCGCTTGTGGCCAGAACCCCATTAACCAAAGCACTTCATCGGCCAGCTCACGCAAGGATCCCGTGGTGTATCCCTGGATGAAAAAAGTCCACGTAAACATTGGTAAGTGCTGTTAACTTCTACCTCTCTGCTACTACACTTCACCAAGTTAGGAAGCTTGAATGTCCGGTGTTAAATCTATTGCTCCCCTTGTGAGGTAGCGCTCTGTCGAGATTTACGATCGGCTGTTTGTAGGGGCAATATAATTACACCCTCCATAAATTTTTATTGCACTTCTTTGCCAACTACCTTTGAAGTCTATGCAACCTTCCCTTTCTAATTTCTACAAGGGTAGGTTTTATTACGGCTCAAGAAACCCATAAGTTAAGTTTTATGCGTTCGTAATTTGATTTTAAGTGGCTGGATGCATAAACGTGTACTCTTCGCTGTCACTTCTCTATTGTGAGGTAAAAGTTTTATGGAAGCTGAAATATTCATATTTATAGTTAAAGCCATAAACCACTAATGGTTAGGCAAACAGTTCAACTATATTATAGGTAAAGAGTATTATTCTGCAATAATTAGTGAGTGCTTCGAGAACTAGAGTGCAATTAGACGAGGACAAATACGAGTGTTCCAAAGTCACCCGCCATCAGCACGTCTACACTGCACAGCGAGATCACAAAAATAGAATTGTCATATAATACTTTTGGTGTACTGTGTTGCAGTGTACTTCTATGTGCTGCACACATGTTTTTAGCGTTTTATGACATGCCCACACATTTAACATGAATTCATACATTCTGTGTGGATTGCCCTGATTGTGCACGTCATTGTATGCCTCTGGCCCCCCTGACAGAAATAACCTAGGCTACCACATAGACTATGATCATTCGTCTTTTGCATGCAGCGCTGTTGTATTTGGATCTAGCGTTTGGATGGAACACTTTTGTGAATATATATCACCAGTCAGTGATTACATTTTACGCATGTTATGTGTTTATGGCTGTTTGCATGCTTTTTCAAGCGGGTTAGTTGTAGAGTAATGTATGGCTTTCTCTCTCAACAGTAAGCCCAAATTATTCAGGAGGTGAACCCAAGCGCTCCCGCACAGCCTACACAAGACAACAAGTTCTGGAACTGGAAAAGGAGTTCCACTACAACCGCTATCTGACCCGCAGGCGCAGGGTGGAGATAGCCCACACCCTATGCCTCTCGGAACGTCAGATAAAGATTTGGTTCCAGAACCGACGTATGAAGTGGAAGAAGGACCACAAGCTGCCTAACACCAAGATAAGGTCCAGTAGCTCCTCCAATACAAACCCAAGCGGAGTCTCGACACTGGGGAGTTCACAGAGTCGGACCAGCGGACCCCCACCCAGCCTATAGCCAACCTCCCTCCATACCCATTCAGAAATAAACGCACTTTGTGAAACCACAGTGTCTGGAGGGGCACGCGTGGATTTTAGCCATGCGGCTCTGCCCGTTCTCCATCTCTTTATTCACTGACAGGGATGTTACACGAGAGGGTTAAGGAAAGGAAGAAGAAGAAAATATGTCCGATTCTAAGCCAGAGAAAGAGAGAGGGGCAAAGAGTCCAAATACAAACACTTCCACAGATGTGTTCTCTCTCGATCCAGTTCCCTCTTTTACCCCGGGCCCCTCTTGTTCTCTCTCCCCCTCTATTAGAACAGAAGGCGGCAGATAGTTTTCAGATTTGGTGAAGATGGATCCGCGTTTCATCTTTAATCACGCCAAACTCGGTCCCATTTGTCATGTTTACTCTGCGGTACAAAGGATGAACCGTAGGCCTGCCCATTACCTCGACGTCTAGCGTTCTGTTTAATAAATGAGTCTCCTTGTTTCGTCAAGAGCCGTTTTCTTACTGCCCTTTTCTGCCTTCCGTTCAGAAAATACAACGAGCACGGCTGCCCAAATATGAAGTTCATTTTCCTTGAAATATCTCAGATTTTACCTTTTTATTTTAATTATTGTTATTTTTTGTTGTATTCTTCAAGGATGCAATGGCAAGAAGCCTTGGAACGATAGTGAAACGCATCTATCGTTTAGTATGTACAGGGACTGTTACCCCCGCTTATTTTCAATATCTAATTATCATATATTTGAAATAATCGGGGAAATATAAAGGAGACGTTCTTTCGGAAACAGGGGAAGGTCATTGCAATTTCATTAAGCTGGACATAGCTATATGCTAAGAACCAAAACCTGGTACATCGCAAATCATTTATAACAGAGCACTGCTAAGTACTGTGTGAATTACCTCAATTGTAATTGTGTTGATTTTTTGTTGTCTTGTTTTAATGAAGTGACAGATTTGAACTCGTTTGACTTACATGACAAGTATCTGCAATAAGTACTTATTCATTTCTTGTAAGTGAAATGTATAATTTAAGTCAATATGTGGCCAGGGTTGTTCAGAGATAAGGGGTGCGTATATTTGCATGACTGAATATACACATTTATTTTAGCGTTTATTCTCTTGACTCTACGCCTTTTCAGGCACATAAACACGCGCACATGTCTCTTGTCTTTCTTTCTCCCCTCTTTATTTTTCTCTCACGCTTTTCTTCTCGCCCTGTGCCATTTGGGTATTTACCTTTTATGTCTTTCTTTTTTACATTCCAAAGATCAGTCTTGACGCTGGTAAATGACAGAAATGTATTTTATTCCCCCAATTTTGTATGTTGTCCTCTCTCCCTGCTTACTTCTATCTCTATCTCTGTCTTCCTTGTTACTTGTAAATAGCTAGAAATTTAATAAATGGCGAAAAACCATCTCTCTTTCCCTTTTGTGTCCTGTCCTTATGTCGCCATCTGCAACTAGAAGCCTGTCTTGGAAGCTTTGACGAGTCAAGTGGTGAAGAAGAGCCAATAGGCAGTGTGATATATGCCAAAGCATACATTTTTAATTGAATTTCGGCCAGCCACGGAGGATTTGCTTTTTGCTTTTTAGCCCAGGCCGTCTTAAATATCAGTGTATATCTGCATTGTGATTTATATCTTGCGTCCATGAGTAATCCTGGTACATTACGCCTTGTAATCTCGTTTTAAATCACGAGGCCCTTCATTTCATTCTCCTCTCGCCTTAATTTAACGGTGCTCACACTCGCTGCTCAACGATGCTGAGAGAGGAGTTAAAGTATGGATCCCTGTTTTGAAAAAAGGCAGAAACAAGTAAAATTGTTTCTCGGCTCGTGGGCTTTTAATGCTTTAATGAGTGTAATTTTTGCACAACAGTTTTCTCGGCTGCTCGCCGGTGCGCTGTGTGTTTTTTATATTACAAAGGAGCGGGCCGGTGCCATAGCT
This sequence comes from Alosa sapidissima, assembly GCF_018492685.1. Taxonomy (NCBI): domain Eukaryota; kingdom Metazoa; phylum Chordata; class Actinopteri; order Clupeiformes; family Clupeidae; genus Alosa; species Alosa sapidissima. The sequence continues at coordinate 5,034,998 of NC_055959.1, read as the reverse complement.
CAAACCCTGACAACCAAATAGATAATCAAGAAGACAAATGGCTTCTTTTGGAAGGCGCGGCCCTTGTATTAATTTTCATTTTCTTTTCTTAGAGCAGGTATCGAAAATATAGAGCAGGAGAAAATAACATTCCGTTTGCCGGCGTTGAACTTTAAACAAAAGTGTGGCCTCAAATTGGTCTGCTAGCATTCCGTGGCACCAAGAAGATTTTCTATTACTCGCTCCTTGATATCGGCGAGACCCTCCCGCCACATGGAGCCCTCTATCCATTTATCTGTTTTCTTTCCTTTATTTATGAAATGCCCCAGCAATATTACAAACGTCACACTCTTCAACAAGCCAAGATGTGTCTAGTCAACGAAACACCAAAAGACACTCTGCAGGCTCTGAGCTCATCTAGTTCTCCTTTCAAGGTATAGGCTATCTTTTGAGAGCATTAAAATGTATTTTAACTCTACAAAGAAAACACATTTTCATCCAAACATGTAAGGTAGCCTACTTGTTGTCATAAAAAGGGCCTTAACTTAAGATACAATAGCTGGTCTTCTTATGTCCAAATGTTATGATATTTTAAATTCGGACATGGGACATTTACATGGCAAGATGATCGGTTCCCGTGACCATTTATCTCCTTACAAGAAAGGCCCACAGGCACTCGCCTTGTGAAATGAATGCCTTCTGCGTGTGGCATCTGATACAATGTGCACCTTGGAATCCTATTCTTATCCTCAATATCAAAAAAGCCTTCTGCCACCGACGTATGAATAGGAGAGAACAGATTTCTTAGGGGGCCCGAAAGTTCACCGCCATTATTTGTGGACAGAGCCCAAGAAAAATGTGAGAATTATACAGAAAAATCATTAATCACCGCTTCTTTTTACACACTTCTTTTCTATTGTCATTCAGCAGCACAACTGCATGGGCCTTCTGCTAGGAGGGGAGTCAAATCTTGGAAGACACTTGAAGATATCCCCCTCCACCCTCCCTAACATCTCAACACCACCTTCTATTCAACTAAGTCATGCCTCAAGGAAAAAAAATCAGCCTAGGAAAAGCAGCAAAACCAGTGAAATTTTAACGCAAGTGAGAATCTTCGCAGGATGCGTGATGGCAGCGACGAAGGTAAAGGCATTTTGTTTCGTTTTGGTTTACTTTAGGGTTTTATTACTTTATGGCCCTGAGTTTCACAGTCGGGTATCGGGCAAGCATTTGTTGTGGCCGGGGGACAAGTGACTTTTATGGCTGCTGTGACATAGGGGATTTGTGAAGGCCGGCTGTTGTGTGGGTTTGCTTACTTGTTTTGAGTTTGGATGACACCGTGCATGGCACACTTTGTTTTCGTGAGAAACATGTGCAAACTGTGCAACTGTTTTGTTGTCTTTGACTCTTTCACCTAGGAGAGAGAGAGATAGCGGGGAGAGAGAGAGAAAGCGTGTGTTTGCGTTTGTGTGTGTGTTTGTGTGTGTTTCTTTGCTGGTGTGGGCGCACGTGTTTATAGTTTAGGCCTACGTATGCATGCTTACTTCTAGGTTAACGTGCATATATGTGAGATGTTGATGGTTGGTGTGTGTGTGTGTGTGTGTTTTCATGTGGTTTGCAGTATATGGAAAGCGTATTTTTGTGTGTGTTAAGTGACAGATTCTGGTGGTTGCTGGGGAAATCTGGTTGTGATTCAAGGTGTGTGTGTGTGTGTGTGTGTGTGTGTATGTGTGCGCATGTAGGTCTGGGTGTAAATATTACAGGCCATGTTTTTGGTGCATGCAGTGTGCTCACAATAAACACTTATGAGAGACATCAGGAAATGACTTTCAAAGTCATTATGTATTTGATTATGTGTATATTGTGATAATAGCATGTTATGCAATACGATGTTACTAATATATGAATTGATTTGGAAAGGTATTTGCATTGTGTTAGTGCCTAATGACTTGATTCCGGAATAGGTGAAACATAAACTTAAACGAACAAAGGAGCTAGATTAGAGAAACGATTTAAAGAAAAAAAAACACAACCCACTGGCCACAAATTGCTTCATGTAATTGCGAATGTGTGTACTTAGATGTGCACGGATGCTTCCGATATATTCACCGGCGTTTAACCCCACAATAATCAATCTCAAGCGAGTATCAGAAAAATGACAGGCGTTCGGGCCAGTGGTTCCAGTGTCCACTTCAGACTTGCGAGACCTGGTGCGTGGCAAAGCCTAAAACAAATGGTAAAAATATAGAACAGAGTATCGAGGAAAGTGCTGGGAATCGATGGTTGTAGTGGACAGCAAAATGGCCTCGCAGAGTTCAACCAGGGGACACGTTTTTCTGACCGATTAGGTCCGTTGCGAAGGCACAGACTGACCCCCCTCGAAACCCTTGACCCTCTGCAGACTGGACATGGCTCCGGGTTACATTTTCGGCCCAACCCCGGGGCGAGGTAGTCATAACACCGCGGCCTGGCCACTGTAGCCTCAGGGCACACACTATCTCTCTGCTAAGACACTCGAATAAACTGATGGGGCCTTAAGAAAACACAGGCCGTGGCCTTGCCTAGACCTCTTCTCTCTGATTCATCCAAAGTTTTTGGTTGCCATGGTGCTGTAGATTGACGGTGCAGCCCCTGCCTTGCTTTGCTGCAAGGTTTTGTAATTCTCCTGAACCCTAGACAGTCTCCACAGATTATAGGCTGTGTTACAACTACAATGATTTCTTTCGCTAAGAGGAATCTACTGCCCTAAATGTAATGGTTATTTGGCTATAAATACCGAGGTATCTCCTCGCCCATTCTCTCATTTTCCACTGCATCCTCTCTGCTTCCTTGAAAGATGTGTTGGAAGGCCTGGTAAATTGGCCCGAAGTGTGGCCTGTTTTAGCTCACACACTGCTAATTGCGAAACAAATAGTCCTGTGCGCACAGCTGAATTATTATTGTGCAAAGGCGAGGATCGGAGGTCAGCGCCGTGCAGTCAGCACAGATATATGACCAACGCACGCGAGCTCCGTGCGCCAGGGCTAGACTGTCTTTTTTTTTTTTTTTTTTACAAGGGACACATATTAAGTAAAGGAGAGACTAAATGTTACCACAGCCACTATCCCCCTACCCCACACTTAATAAAAAGCTACTACATTGTTATTAACACATTACTCGTCTTCGCGTGATATTTCGATGGTAGGCTACGTCATACAAATAATGGTGTAACGACCTTTTTTTTAAATGCCAACAGTAGTAGGTTAGCTTAGGTTGTAGTCTATAGCCTTTCAAAATCTTTTAATGGCTAACTTAATTTCAGTGCAGCAGACGCACAATTGTGATTGTGCTCATGCCCTATCAATAATTAACTTGCTAAAAAGACAGAGTTAGATTCGACAATGCCAGCACAGAGAGAGAGAGAACATCTGACTGAATAGATAAATAGCCATTTATTGATCAAATAGATAGCACGTTTAATTGAGCATTTTACATTTAGTTTTAATATTTTAGAGATACGCCCGTTTGCTATAAGCACTAGCCGGCTAGGGATATCCTTTGGCGACCTATGTTACTAAAACACAGGACTATAATACAGGACTAAAATAATGTATTCAAAGTGCATGATTGTGTCAGCCGACGTGAAAAACAAAGAAAAATGGCAAGGAATTACTTTTCTTTCTGCAATGCAACAAAACAAAACAAAAATCAGTAGCCTACATTCAGCTAAATATCAAACATTGGTCAGTGACCCAGCTGTTCCAAAAAAATATTAGCCTACTAATGTTAGGTGAGGACACACACTCGCTTGCTGTTTGCCTGTGGAGGGAGTGCGTCTCTTTCAGAATATATTTCAAATCGGACTACGCGCGCCCTGCCGGGTTTGACAGATTTACGGTCCACAATAAAAGAAGAGATGTTCGGCCCGTAAATCATTCTCCATTCGCCTGTGTAAACCAAGCCTTCAGCAAAGGGTTATGTTTACAGCGACACTGTTCAAAAGCAATTTACACTGACTGTTCTATTATCATTATCATTATTATTATTATTATTATTATTATTATTATTATTATTAGGTAACTAATTTTAGAACTAGTCATAGGCTTGTATAGCAATAGCAGTTATGGAAGTAGCAGTAGCCTAGTTGTAGCTGCATTACCCATAGAATGAGGATGTAATGAATGTCGATTTGGGAGTGATTTTTTCCCCCGCGTCATTGTTGTATTTTCATTGTCAGTAAATATAGTGTACATACTATGTCTATCTAAAATGTCCCATGCAATATTTCCCATATATGTACCACCCATTCCTGCAAAGATCTGTATAGTGAGTATAGAGTATAGTGAGTATAGTGATTTTCGTGATTCTAAACCATTTTGTAATTACTTGAATTGAACAGTTGAACGCTATTGGTAATTACTAGGCCTACTGTATTTTTGTAATGAATGTATTCTCAGCAATTAATAGCATTAATGTTAGACTAGTTTGATTGATTAAAATGACATAGCCATTCCACGTTTTGATACCACGAATTGATGAAACACATGTCTCTATTCACATGACGGTAAATACACAATACACACAATAATAAGTATAGCCTACTGTGGCATTTCAAGGGCGCGTTAGGGATGTCACCCAATCCAAAATCGTAGCCAATGACATTACATCAGGTTTGTCTGCATATAGACGAGATATGTTTAACGAATGATTAAAATATTTATAATTTCACTATTGCACCTTTTTCCCATTGCTCTTTCGGTCCAAACATTAGGGATCATTCAACGCCTTGATAGAACCAGCGTGATGTTGGTTTCAGTTGCAAACAAAGCTTATCGTAGCTTATCCTAGTGCTGTTGGCTTTCCCCCAGAATATTTAGTGTAATTGCGTTTGATAGTGATTACTTTCTGTGGGATGAAAGTGAGTCTTGTTTTCCCCTCCTCCTTGTTATCTCCCCCTAAGCTGTTTTGCTTCTGTTTACGTGAAAGAGAGAAAGGGAAAGGCAAGGCAAGGCAAGGCAAGGCAATGCAATGCAATGCAATGCAATGTAGAAGTCTCTGAGATTTTGAAGCACACCAAGTCGAGCTATTGTTTGACCTTCAGGAGAGTCTTCTGTCGACTCGTTGCTTCTACACAGCCCTAGGTCCATTGTTCTGCTCTGTTATAGTCTACCCAGCGTGGCTGTGCCTCAGTGTAGGAAAAAAACTATTGTTGCTAAGAGCTCACGGCGGGGTCTCTGCTAAACTCACCCTTTGCCGCGTGCTACCTGTCTAAAAGCCTATCTCTCTCGGTCCCCGTGAAAATGAACTCCCTTTTGCTATGGGCTATAACCATCATTTAGAGTCCACAAGAAGATCACAGTGCACTTTGAGTTGGGACCAAACGCATCAGAAGTGCACGCGTAAAATCTTACATATCTTTCAAAAACTGTAACATCATGCATGAGCACAAAGGAGCCAGTATAATAATGGTGTTTATGAAACTTTCCGTAATCCAGTGATATTAACACGAACTGGAGTCCAGCCTACAATGATTTAGTGCAGAAAATGACTACATAGTTTCAATTGCTTTGCAAACTTTAATTCAATTAGAGACATAGAAAAGACAAGATGACATTACACTGAGCACGAAGCGATAACAAGATGAAAACCTTTACAAGACTTGCACTTCTTAAGACACCAGTAAAAAACTATGGACGTAATGTTTAGATATCGTAAATATGTATCGAAATTATACAGGTTTATGAAAATATAGACATAAGAAAGCAAAATAGATATCCAAGTTTCTCTTAGTTCGAGTTCATTCAGAACGTGGTTATGACACTACTAATACTTACCATAACTGCCAATACATAAGTTATTTCGCCAGCAGCTTCAGGTCGGAAAACGGTGATGTATCATTTTATTTTCTTATACATTTATGTTCAAAGAAAATCAAGATAAAAGTGAGTGTCTGTACCGCTGAGGTAGAGTGGTCCCGCGAGCTTGCAAGGAGAGTCACCCCCATCCCCCTCGTGGTCACGTGATTCATTAAATAATTAATGCAGTGGTTGCAGAATAGATATGTATTCGTCAGGAATATCGCAGACATGGTCTCCCTGTGTCTGACGTGAAATTCAACTGTCCTTTTAAAAACAAGCCCTATAGCGGAGGAAAAAAAGAGAGGCACAGACACACGCGGAGGCTGCAATAAAACAAAATTGGACGGGAGCACCTCAGCGTGTGGACATTGTGAGTATAGCGGAAACGGGGGACGCCACTTCCATGCGCGTACATTGCTGCAACGTTCCGGGCTTGCCCGAGTCCATGAATTATTTGCCGTTTGTGATATTGTGGTAAATATGTCAAAAAATATTCATTTTGCCATACCTTGTCATCGTGCATGCACGTCTCAAACCCCATCCCATTGTTTGACTTCGGTTGTGGTAACAGGACTGATATTACATGTCATAGATTTGCACTTGTGCTCCATTGATATCATGCTGTATATTTTCTTTTTTAAGCGGTAAAGGATTCTCACTGTCCCCCATCCCATCTCCTTCCTTTCCACAGCATGTCCCTCTCCTATTTTCATTCAGCTACTTCGCTTGATTTATAGTGATTTGTGTGTCAGTGGCAGCGGGGCTGCCATTGTGTGTTTGTGAGGGAGTTGTGTTGTTTATGACCGTCTCTGCGATAAATCATTTCGCTGGGAAAATGATGAGCGAGCGATGATACACGGGAATGAGGAAGAGACCCCTGGCTCCTCGCTACTTGCCGGCCCTCTTGCCATCCTCCGCAGCGGGCGAAACACTCCTTTTTCTTCCCATTCTCGACCTCGAGTTGATTATCGCGGGAGATTTACATGCAATGGCTCTGAAGCTAATATAAAGGCTAAGGAGCTGCAGGTCTTGAGTTACTGCATATACAATTACCAATTAAGGGAAGATTTGTTTAAATTTGCCAAAACGGGAACGCCTCGTCGCCATGTAAATCTCATAAAAGCGCCAGAGCCCGCCTGGAGATTTATAGCCAGAGGTTACATACCTGGGTTGTAACTCTTTTTGCGACACAGGAGGAAAAACTTAATTGGAAGGCAACCTTAGTAGAAGAGGCTTCAGAAGAACGTTGCTGAACAGTTAAAACGACCTACTGAGTTTCAATACGCACAGTCCAGGAAGGATTAACTGATTTTGTTCTGAGATAATCGAAGATTTTGGTCTGTTTCTTCCAGATCCGTGGGAAACTTGTAACAGACCCGAATGAAACTCGACGTTACCAGAGATAATATAGATGTTTCTAAACCTTGTCGTATAGCTTTCATGGCAGCAGTTTTAGTTTTTATTCCAACAGGCGTATGTATCAACTATGTGCAGGACTTTTGTAGAAAAAAAGGTCATAAATAACCCCAGCCGGGTGCTCAAGCACCATCAGTCTAATTTATCCAGCTCATTGTGGAGCCTTTGCTACCTGAGAGGAGGGGGAGGTTTACAAAACGTGTGGCTCCAAGAGTGGTAAATCTAGTTTATGACGCGTTAATGTTATTTTGGCTAGGCGGCAATATTTGTACGGTACGGTGATGCTATAGTGGGCATTACCTCTCTAGACAACATAATAAGAGGAGAGGCGTAGCTTTTATAGTTATTCACTTTATTCTTTATTTTCTCTCAAAAACAAGGCATTGTATCATAATGTCAATAGCCCATCAGTACTAGAGATATACGTATGCTACTAGAACCAATATTCTGTCTAATATTAATAACAATTTCAAATAACATTTGTATGAATCTCACATAATGACAAGTATTATTTTGTGTGGTTGCCTCCTGGTCTTCCTCTCCGCCTTGGTAGTGTAAACCTTTGTATAGCAAAATTAGAAGAACTCTGTGGATCCCATCAAATATTAATGGGAGCAGCAGCGAGGGGCAGCACTTTCAAAATGTATAATTCCAGCGGCGCTTCTCGTTGCCCGGCGCTGTGTCAAAAACAATATCCAAGCTCATTTCGGTGGACACGCAGGGGGAGAGAAGAGAAGACATTTTCACACAGGACATCACTCGAGCTCACTAAAACCGCCTCATATCTGATTTCACAATTCAATGACAGTGGTGAGTGGAATGAATGATTCAAAACGCCATCATAAGACAGGCCGTTGGATTCTAACAGAGAGGCAGTAGCCCATATCAGCCCTGAACACAAGGCTAAAGGATCACTCAGCAGCACAGCGTCCAGGCTACTGTTTCATTAATATATAAACCCAGAATTATTTGCTGCGTTTAAATGCCCTGAAATCTTTATAGGCTATATAACTAAAGATGCAATATATAATTCATGCGAATTTGCATACGTCAGGCAAAACACGGCATGATATGAATGGGAAAACCCTTCCCATCTAAAAGAATGTAACATCATCATTCGACATAAAAGATCAAACGTTATCTAAACGTTGGCTATAGACTGTTTAACACAAGTAATCAAGTAGTTTAACACAAGTAATCCTTGAATAGGTCCTATAATTGAAACCGTGCTTTGGTTAAAGTGGCCTACGTCTGCTACCGTTTCTGTGGGTATGGGGGGGGGGGGGGTCTTGTTTGTTTGTCGTTTAAATGTTAGACAACAGTGTAGTAATCCTACGCTCTAGAGGAGACAATGTAAACTAATCTTCCCACCACTTGGAACAATACATCCACGTATGGCAGCCATATTGTATGGTTCTAAATGTTCACAACTAAAGCATGGACGCTACTAAAAAACTGTGCAAGTATTTCGATTCTTTATAATTGGTTGCTCTCATTCATTAGCCGACCATATTAGATCAAGAGTGTAAGCAGCACACAGTTTGCATGCTTGGTAAAATTATTATTTATTATTAGAATGATCAATATTCAACGACAAAATCTAGGCAAAACTCATAAATATGCATACAAATGTAGACAAAAATACATAAATTGGTATATGAAATAAAATGCACACACACACACACACACACACACACACACACACACACTCGAAATGAAAAGTCGAGGAGACCCCGCATAGTTCTTATATATTGGGCCTATTGGGCCAAGCTTTGTGCATGGCAATAATAGGCTAATATAGAACATGCTTTCGAATAAAACAATATTCTTTGTAATGACGTAGTCACATTTTGAGAAAAGGCACAAAAGCTATCAGTCAACCATCGGAAAAGTCTTACATATCTACAGTATTTCTGACTTATAGTGGTTCTCCAAATGGAGAATACAAAGCACTGTGATGATTCAGAATTGTTTACCCCAAAGGCAAAATCCGTAATAATGGCTGACTGTATAAGATTGAAAGCATTAGGCTTGATTTGACCACATACCTATCATATCTTTCGTTATAATCGGAATATATACCAACATATCTGAGTATTCCTCTAAACACCCACATCCCTGCTATTTTGGCAACTATTTTTTCTGTAATTGGGGTGGTAAAAGTGCAAGACCTGTCTCTAAGCGTCTGTGTTCCCCTGCAGAAGAGGGCAGGGGGCCGGTTTGCCAGGTGTTCCCCTGCCTCGTAATGCAGGAATGATTACCAGTTTGGAAATAAATCAATACGAAACCTCACGCTAATTTATAACGGTCTAAGAGAGCAGCGATTGAAAGCGCATGAAAAATGACCGGCGAAAAGGTATCCAGCGACTGCGCGGAGGGTTTTCACCGGCTTGAGAAGCATGGAGAGCAGCGATAAGAGCATCGAGCCGGAAATGTACGGGAGAACGAGTAGCTTTTTATGTGCGATGGCTAAGAATAGCGCGGATACTATCATTGCACTTCTGAATCGCTATAATTGAACTGTAGACGATGTATCTCCTTTCTGCCCGCTTTTGTTAGTGTGTGTGTGTGTGTGTGTGTGTGTGTGTGTGTGTGTGTGTGTGTGTGTGTGTGTGTGAAAGACAGAAAGAAAACCAGAGAAAAAGGGCACTCGTGGGGATCTTGTTGCGTGGGTAGACTACATATGTACACACAAAAGACTCATTTGCAAACAAAGTTAAGTAGGTTTGAACATTTAAAGGGGAATGATAATATTGCCAAATAGTGCCCAAAAAGGTAACTTCGCATTAAATCCATTTAAATTATCCGCTCCAGTATCGGAATGAAGTGATCTTTTATTCTTTTTTTGTGCGTAAAAATATATTCTAGTGTTATTCGCGAACTAATAGGACTGCCGAAAACGTATAAAGAGAACAGGAATTTGTCAGGAAATGGACAGCTATCGGAATGAGGTTGACCGCGTTCACCCTTGTAGAAGCCCGCAGGTTGTAATGGCCATATGGCCCATGTGTCGGCCATGGAGCCTTGTAGTTCCCTATTGGATAGACGAACCCCGCTGCCTTCTCCACCCTGTGTGTCCTGTCAGTCCACTGGTTCACTAGTTCACCGTGTCAATCCTCCCTGCTCCACGCTAGCAGAGACAGAAAAAGAGTTAGAAGGTAGAGGTGGAATCTTTCGCCTGTTGACAACTGCTGAGCCCGGTGAATCACACGCCGCTGTCGGAGCGCGGAATTCAGGGGAGCAAAAGCCGTGTTTTCGGAGGCGTTCGGACAGGTCCTCTGCCTGCGTAGTGCTCCAACGTGTGTGCGCGCGTGTCTTAGTACGTAAATCATTTGCATTTGTCAAGATGGGCTAGTGGATTCAAAACGCGTTACTGCTGTTGTTTCTAGTTGATTTTCTCGTGGAGATCAGCAAACAACCATGCCAACTGTAGCATACCGTGAGAATTAGTGCGTCCAAGGTAACAGAGAAACAAACAAAGCAAGTATTCCATGCGTGTCTTGAACATAAAGTCCCTAAACACGCGCCTATCCATTTTTACGGGACCGAGAGGAGTGCTGGAAGTCAGGTAAGGTTTGCAGGCTTCAACTGACGCCGGGTGCCTGGACTCTTCTTTGAGTGTCCAAAGCAGTCCTGCAGACAAGTCATTAATTATCCGTTGTGTGACCGAGGCAGGAGCCATCCTTGGGTGTGCCCAAGCTCGCAAACTTTTTTGTCTTTCTAGAACCGAAGACAGATGCCCTCAAATAGGTAACCAAAGCGGCGGAAGGTGTAGCTTACTCATTTCCCTTCTATCTCTCTCTCTCTTAACTCATTGTATCTTTTCCTCCCTCCTCTATGAACCTCCTGGATTCCTTTTTAGTTATCTTCTGTTGAGCTCTGTCTGTCCAAGCCGCCTAAAGTTTTATGAGACGACACAAGTTAGTTAGCCTTAAGTGTAGACCTGCTGGGTGAGTTGAACTAAGTGAATGGATCTTGCAGCAAGGGTGTAAAAAGAAGACGCATGTGTCCATGATTTATGACCCCGACAACGGATTGCTTACTCTAGCAGCTCTCAATTTGGAATCGCTTTTTTGTCCCAATCTGCGCTGCAGGAATCCCCCAAAATTCAAGCCTGGCGATAACCTCACATTTGGCATTTATTTTTGTTATTTTTTCCCTAACAAACCTAAAACAAGGCACCACAGTAGTATAAAGTGATGCCAGTAATCCGAATTTGCCCCCCCCCCCCTCTCCCTGGGACGTTTATGTTGAATTATTATCTTCCCCAAAGTTTTGCTGGGTCATGCTGCGTATAACACATGTAAACACACTTGGAGATTTCCTCTATAACTCTGAAGATCACACACATGGAAGTGGGGTTATTATTATTTTTTTTTTTTACATATGTTAAATTCAGTTACACCCTCATCATATCTCGCTATGGCGTTGAACATAGAGGCCATAACCTTGATAGAATGTGGAACACATTGAAGAGGTCATGTAAGCTACTCAGACGTAACATGCCCAACTGCGTTAGACCCAGAAAATACTTCAGTGGCGTTAAGACCAGTGATGCGCCATTGTGCTGATATTTCACATTACTCTAAATAGAAGTATTTCATAATACTCTAAATATATGACCACCTGCATTTTCATAGGAATTATGGTCGTTCAACAAGCGTTATGCTAATCTTAATCTCACGCCGAGATGAAGTCACCAAATTGCAGATGCAACTTGAACAGCCGCTGCCCTCAATCACTTTTACTTAAACCTTCTGCCACATGTAACCTAAGTGGTATCACAGCATCACAAGGATTAGAGCCAAGCCTAGCCCGTAGCTTGGGTGAGTATCAACATGCTTTGGAGCAGGAAACTCCTTTTGTTGCCAAATTGGAGGTCAGGTCCCTCTCGCAACCGTTCGCCAGGCTCACCGAATGGTATGGAGTTATTTATAAGGCTCACAATATGGGACAAAATTGCCTGAATTAATTCCTGCCCATGTGCTGTCTAAAATGTAGTTAGCCCTCCAGCAAATGCAAAAGTGACCCAGCGGTTTACGCGTCACAGAGAACGGCCTCAATCAAACCACAAAACTCTTAAGTGGCTATCATTTAATCGATTTTATCATACATCACTGACATTGGGCATAGCACCGGGGAGAAGTGAAAGTGAAGGTACTTGTGCAAGACGACAGTATCTGACAGTATCTGCATGGAGCACAGTTTATTCATATTATGCTCCGGTCTCAACAATTACATCCCTGGGGCACTTTGCATTATTAGCTGTTGTGACAATGTTTTTGTAATTATTATACACCACAATGTTTTGGATGCTGTGCTGCATGTCTAAGAATGGGCCTTTAGTTTTTCAACAATGCAATTTCCTATTAAGTGTTTGGACAAAACCTATATATATATATATGAATTTCCATATATATATGGAAATTCATATAGCAAGGACATAGCTTCTGATGACCAATATCGCCTATTTGTCTTATCTTATTCGATGAGGCTGGCAGTTTTCAGGTCCCGAGTGCAGGGCCCATAGTGACCCCCCCCCCCCCCCCCAACTCACTCCAGACTATGCCTCCTTTGAAAGGCAGTTAAAGATTACCCCGTCAAGACCCTAATGTCAAGTAAAAATTAACTTGGCTCACCAAAAAAACTGACTGTGAGCATTCTCATTGTTTAGTACTAGGCAATGCTTATCTTCTGTGGAGACTGCTATAGACCTCCACATCTTAAGGATCCATGCATGTAGATGAGAGAACTGGAAACTGCTGTTGCAGCTCCTCGCCATGCTCCAACAAACCTTTGCATGCGGCTTGCAGTCAGCGTGGTCAACTAAAATTATTTTCACCATCACTATTTTTTATTGCTGAATCAAGAGGCTACAACTGGAGTGCTCGATGAAGTCTGCGTCATTAGCACAACTCTAAAAATACAATAACAACGCATGCTTTCGCACAGGTACCACAATTCCACCTCAAGGAAATATGCGTTGACTCCTGTGTGCTGACTGGCAACTCCACTGGGATCGATACTGCCATAACGCGCAGGTCAGGCGGGCTCAAATGAGAGTTTAATTGTAATCCGGAGATCTTTAGTAGAAGGCTATCTGCGTGGGTGTAAAAAACCAAGCCCCCTGCTCTCTCACTCGCTAGCGAGCAAAGAAACCCCCCCTTTTATCGCCCAGAGATTGGATGCAGAGGCCTCGCGTATTCACCGCTCTAGCTCTCAAGTCCTTGGTGTTGAAAGTCCCATGTCATCCGCCAGAATGGGAGAGAAAAGAAGATATATTGTGCCTCTCCTCGTTTAAAACAATTCACTGGTGGCCATTTGGGGCTTGCCCGTCGTTCGAGCTCATTACGTTTCAAGGCACTGGAATTCTACAAATGGAGCTGATGAAAGCGCACCTTCACAGAGATAGCGGGAGAAAATAGGCCATTTTTGGAGGGTGGTGCCTCCAGAATTGGGGCAAAAGTTGAAGTGGCAACACATTTCGAAAAAAACGGCCTTATTTTTATATGAAAGGTTAGAGTAATCGAATTAGTTCTAAACGATAGAGTTTTGACGTATGCGTGTCACGTGAGCGGATCATTCAGAGTATTATTTTGGATTTGGTGAGGGGCCTTCTGGACTCACTGACTGTGGTTCTCTCAGGCTCTTACTCTGCTGTTCCCAACCGCCTGGTAATTAGACAGCAAATGGGATAAGGTCGGCGTTTCGCTGACTTCCAGAAGGCACCATGCAGGCTCTTTGAAAGCCTGGGACGACAGGGCCGGGATTAATTCATAAATATAAGACATTACAAGGGGATTCCAAAGTACTTCCGTTGATTGATCATTAATCTGGTGAGTTATTGCTCCTCGACGCAAAAGGTCACACTGCAAACCCAGTACCAATCTGTCAAAGCGCGACACAGCCACGCCGCGCGCCTCTCCCTGTTTATTCCTCGTGTTTCTGACTGCCTGCTCGTGTTTACATGGAGCATGCAACGGTTTTTGAAAACTATGTCACAAGGAGAGGGGTTTCATGGGGTACGGTTAAGCATGGGCGCTGGTAGGCACCGTTAGGAACAAGGCAGGGGCATGACGACTATCCTAACGGAATGATGTGATAACGGCAGCTCTACAGAATGAAGAGAGAGAGCGATAGAGAGAGAGGGAGAACAAGAGAGGGAGAGCAAGAGAGAGACACCGAAAAAAAAACCTCGACAATAAAGTTGGGGTAAAAAAACAGTTTGTTATGTGCCCAGGGCTCTGTCTCTGTGTGTGCTTCCATGTGTATTGGATGTGCAGTGGGATTCGGCTATCGCAGTGTTTATATTGAAAATCTCGAGCAGGCAAACATTCCCAGTTCCCTAATGCCTGTGCATCCACTTAATATGCATTTTGATAAATTATGCAGGAGCGCCTTTGTTGCAAACCCTGCAGAAATCAGGCGGCCAAATCCCACTGTTGTTCTTCTCGGTTCCTTCGATACCTTGCCCACTAAACGACGCTTTTCGGTGGATATTCGTTGCATCAAGGAAAAGCTAGCCCTGATTTGTCTTGAATTTCGTTACTCCCTGGCTCCCTTTCTCCCCGTTTTTCCCACTAAAATTGGCTCATCAGCTCTTCTGCTAAGAGCTGCCTCCTCCCTTTGTTCTGAGAGCTCAGCGTGGCTAGCTGCGGGGGCTGGAGCACCCTTCACTTTGTAGGTAACTTTAGGTTAGTCCAGTTAGGCTCCGGGTCGCCGACGAGCTATCGGTACCGAAAATCTTTCAAAAACTACCCGCGTGGCGTTCAAAACAAGGCCGGGGCGACAGGGATGGACGCGAGCCAACGCCGTGCGTGAGTGCGGGGATGCAATAAATAACTTTATAGCGCTATAGGCCGCAGAGTCGGGGAGGTCGGGGAATCCTCGTTTTGATTTATGTGTTTGGGGTAGCTGTCACGAGCCGGCGAACGGGAGCGTCCAACGTTTTTATTCCACTTTTAATAAGCGCTACTATGCACACCAGCAAGGCCATTTGATTTCATTTCGACTTGGGCCTTCTCTACTGTATATAGTCATTTTCGGTCCACTTTTGCTTCCTTCTGGGATTAGGGCAGCATATGCCTGGGCTTTGGTTTTATTTTTTCCAGAATGATGCCTCTGTTATTTTATGGCTTTCTTTGGGATTGCTTTTCGGCGTTTACTTTCGTTCATTTTATATTTGTTTCGTTTAAAGGTTTCCTATTGGGAGAATTTGTGAGTTACTATTTAACATTTCATAACATAATTATTATCATAATTACTATTATTATTGTTATAATAATAATAACAATAATAATAATGGTTATTATTGGCCTATTATCATTATTATACATTATGCGATTTATCCATTCAGGCCAATGGTCATCATATTTTTTCATGGTCTGTGAACGAAAAAAAAAAACATCGAAATAATCGGCTATGTTAATCCACTTAGTTACATTAGCCAGTAGTACCAGTCTTTGAGTTAGTTCTACTTTTTGTAAAGGCTCCAGTAATATTTTAATGCGAAACAAAGCCGTAGAATGTGGACTGTTAAGTCATATGGGGAAATGTAGGTCACCGAATGAAAAATTTCATCGCATTTCCGAAACAGTTCAATCACTAGCCAAACAGCAGAGCAGATGCATCTCAGTACCAGCAGTCAGACTCGAAACGCGGATTAATCAGAAATATAATATGTAACTCAATAAACGATTAAAATCAATATCGAGAGGGGTGGCTTTTGCGCTGCTTTCGGTGATTTTTTCGATGGCCTCGCGTTTCTTCCCGTATATTTCGAGAATAATTTAAGGTTAACGATGTCTGTCACCCATGGCCCAATCTCAGATTGCTTTTGTGTTCGATTTGTCTACAAGAGGTCGTATGCACTGTATTGGATTTTCGGCGACCTTCTTTGATTGCATCTTTCTCTCTTTTTTCCCTTGCCTTCCAGTTCCTACCTATAATCTGGAAGCTGCATTCTCGCATAAAAGCAAGTGGTGATAAAGGACATTATATCGGTAAGTACACCAGACTCTTTGATTCATATTTTTTGCTAACATCCTGCATGAGTGCGGTGGGTGATATGACACCAATGTGCTAGTGCACCATTGCTGTTGAATTGATTTGAACTGTATGATGGCCTTGCATTGATAGCTCACATGTGATAATGTTGACCCAGGAGAGGTAAATATGAGGACATGACTTTTATTGAAGCGATTGGGAACGATGAACGAAAAAATGATGGTCCATAATAGCCTTACAATCCTTTTTATTTGATGACAATGATTTCATAATATACGAGCAATGCATGCACTTGAACATATTGCATAGCCTATTTGAAAATATATTTTGGTTGTTGAGTCCATGGTGAGATTTCCATCTTTTAACTGCTATTTGCAGATCTGTGTTAGGCTTCTCATTATTATTGCAGACAAACAAACAAAATATTGTACAGCTTGTGTTAAAGACCTCTTATGATATTATCTTCATCTACACACAATGAATTTGCTTTTATTTTTCACGGGTTACTGTCGTGACTTTTGTATGCTATTGTATGATTTCAAACTACTGTAATGGTAGATGGCCCATGGTCAGATAGTCCTATGGATGTGACCTATAGCCTGCAGTGTAGCCCCGACATTCGAGAATATCCACTAATGAGAAGTTGAATAATCTAGCAGTAGCCTATATAATGATTCTTCATTTGCCTTCATATGCATAACCAATGGATGTACAGCGATGCCTATAGCCTACTGTTATTTTAACACACGTTACTCATTTCAAATACAGACACAAAACATGAAATCTAGATTATTGAAAGTAAAGCTTATATATTCTACGATTTCAACAAACAACATAAACAGCATACAACCACGCAGTGCAGTTTCACATGAAAACCGCGAAAAGCTTAAATTCCTCCAACTAATCCATCATTTGGCAAAACATATTCGTCTTTTCATCTCCTTGTGATGTTTTAGAACATATGCTGTTTCCTGGCACAACATATTTGCGTCTTTTGGAATTGTCCACCACTGCAAGGCATATCCTTTCTCTGTTATCTTCTTTTTTCAAAGGGTAATACCAGTCCTTTGCCATCCTTTAAAATCACCTAAAATATTGTTCAATAACACTCTTCTCTCAAGGTTCTGAGAGCTGTACTCCAAAATTCATTTTGAACATTTCGATTTTACCACAACTTAGCTCCAGTGGTTTAGTGGGTGGTTAAAATCTAAATGTGCTGATTCAAAAGACGTTCATCTCTTCTAGCTCGTTTGAGTTAATTAGTAATCTTTCAGGTTGCTGATTTAATCCGTTTAGCAATAGTTGCAAAATGAGGAACAATGCTGCCTAGGAGAAAGTTGCAGACACCTACATTTTTGTCCCACGTCTTCCTCCTACACGGTTTGGACACACTCTTTTCAAGTAAATACACCGAATGCATCTTTTTAAAGTTCCTTGTTTACAGCTGCCGTGGGTGATAGTCGTCATAAATCTTACGCAGGCAAAAAAAAGATGGGTGTAGTGTCTTGAATAATAAAAAATAGAGAGAGAAAAGGAGAGGGAGACATGGTGAGAGAGCAAGAGCGTACAGATAGGGAGTGTGAGGGAGAGAGAGAGAGAGAGAGAGAGAGAGAGGGAGAGCGATAGAGAGAGAAAAAATGGTGAGAGACAGTGAGGAGAGAAAATGTCTCCAAAACACCTCCATATTTTCTTTTCCATTTTGGTCTCGCGCCAGCTTTCTTCCTCGTTTCCTTCTCGTCTTTTCTTTCTTGTTTTTCAATGTTTTTTGTCCCACGTTTGTCGAAGTTCCCATATGCCGAGAAAACACAGGAAGTGCCCTCTTGAATTTTTAACATGGACTCGCTATCGAAGTTTTTGCAAAGACTTATGTGGCATTGACTCGTCCTAGCTGTTAAATATCACACATTATCTCTCCTTTTTCCTTTTTACTGATTTGTTTTCACCCCTCCCTCGTTCACCAGTCCGCCTGTTGTCTGTTCTCCTGTTCTGTCACCCCTCCCCACCCTTTCTCATTTTTGCGCATTAGTTATTACTAGTTGGGTGTGTTGGGGCCATGTGATGAAATATTAACAATACAGATAGAATGCTGTTTCTGCCTCGAGCCAAGTAGGAGCCAGCGCTGGAGACGCACTTCCTGGTAATTCAATATAGACTAGTGGAGTGAGGGAGAAAAAACGGCGCTTCTTTCGTGTACTAAACAATATTAGCATAGCCTAGACACCTAACTGGGAGACAAGTGAATAAAAAAGTCCTGGCGCTGGATCTTTGCTCGTAGGCCCAGATCCTGTCCCACTCGGCTGCAATTAGCATAATTTCTCACTGGTGACGCTGTTACATGGGGATTAACTCCCGCGCCTGGCGCTCCAAGCATGCCCCGTTATTTCCAAATAGCTGCAAAGGCCTTGTGTTGACAACACAATAACACGCTAAAAGGATAAGGGAGAGACGGGACTAGAATCGGCACTATAACCACCACAAATAAACGGGCAAAAATGCGACGGGGATACGTGACAGCGAAGCGGAGCTCTGGTCGGATTATGATGTTAAGGTTTGCACCGTGAGATAGAGAAAGGGGGAAATCTGAGGCCATTGTTATCAGCGAGCAGGGCGTACCAGTCGACGGGGCGGCCAGGAGCTGAGCTGCCTGTCCATTCGCAGCGCCCCTCGCATACCTCAGATCTTTCATGCCAGACCGTCTCCCCCCTTCCCAAGCCGAGGGGATCCGTCCAGGAGCGCCCGGACTAAGGCGCGGGGCAGCCGTCCACGAGACACCGGCATCATACGCTCGCTCGCTGCGAATATCAAGACAGGAAAGGGACGGAGGGATCCCGTTTTTATTGATTGCACCGTGGCTGAATGTGAAAAATATATGATGCCTGCCTGTGCTTCCCTCTTCAGAGGCTAAGGTAAGCTGGTCTGAAATAGGCTATCAGTTTGTGAATGGCGGAGTGTGTGTCCCAGTGATTTATGACCATATGACTCCAATCGCGGTTCAAGAAGAGTTCACAATGCTTTAAGCTTCCTTCCACGCAGCAACCCCCTCGTTTCCCCTCTGAATCCCTATCCAACGGATTCATTTTTTTCTGCCTCTTATTTGTTTGTAAAGCAACGCGGGAATCATTTTTGGAGATATCTTATTTCTCGGTCTTTGATGTTCGGGTTCGCGTTTATTTTCAAGCCCGGGGCTGAGGTAGCTTTAATGCTATTGAGCGACGTTGCTACGCTACTCTCTATTTCTCTCCGATTTGTCACCATTTGCCCAAACGTTTGCGATTGACACTTGGCTGTTATTTCGTTTGATATCGAATTCGCTCAGCAGGGGCCTGCTTCGTTGAAATAAAGGCTACTCACAACCAACCAATGTGAATGTGTGGACCAAAGAGACATAGGTTGTAGGCTATTCAGTTATTGTTTTGATTCTACCTCCGTGTGCTATTGGTAGCATAACCTATGTGCAAATGCGGCTTATTCCGTGCTAAGCAAGGTTCCAGTAGGCTGTGTATGTTTTATTCGTTTTTAAACGAGCTCGACACTCAGACATATGCCCATCTTCTCCTTGTTGTTGTTGTTGACGTTCAGGGGTTCGTCTGCTCCTTGTACGTCTGCCGCGGACTCCATAATTGTATTAGGAACGAATCTATAGGAAAGTTAGTTATTGCGTTACCGTAACAAGCAGGCCAAGACATTACGTGTCCCATTTAATGGAACCGCGATATGATTTAATATCTATTATTCCTGCTGTGTTTCTCCCTTTACCCCTCTCACTCACTCACTCACTCACCCAAGCTCTCTCTCTCTCCCCTGAACAATTCCTTGGAGTAAATAATTAGGATTCCGCCCGTCCACTGGAAAGATAAATGAGCGACATTTGTGACGTGTTGAGAGTTGATGCCCAAAAGCTGTAGCTCGAATTCCCAGTCAAGCAGATAGCCTACACACAGCTGCCATTAAATTTATTCCTTTACTCTTTTAAAAATATTATTCATTGAAAGTGAAACATGCATCTTTATCTTTTTAAGGCCCAATCGTCAGTGGCCAGTTAGCTGTGTAACGACATTGACGGCACTGAGGTGGGAATAATTTACCCACCTTTAGATTTGGTCAGAGGATTGATATTGTGTGTTATATATAATGTGCAAACTAGCAGGGCTATCCTCTGGTTTATCAGTCATGCAGAATTTGAAATAGTTATTTCTTCAGATTATTTTGAAAAAAGGAAGGGGGCACGATATAGGCTACATTTTCGAGGCAGAGAACCGTCCACTTGGCATTGTAAAATGACTCAGTTTTTAGAGTTTTTCTTTTGTGCTAGGTCTTAAAATATAAGATTATGAAATGCAAGTGCACTGAATACAGCATTATTGAGTATGAATATAAATTCAGCATTATTGACTCTTGTTTACCAATGATTATTTCATCAACAACAATAAGCTGGACAAATACTAAAACTGTAGACAATAGAAAACAGAATTTTGGTAAATAGCTTCTCAAGTAGGCCTAATTGTTATTACCAACTGAACATATACATACTATTTTTAACCGAATTAAAAGTGTTCCCGTTTATAGCCTACTGTTAAGGTGATGTTCAAGATGTAGCCTAACACATCTAGCGTTATTTGTAAATGGGGCTGTCGCTGCAAATGAAAGGCAAGTGTTTGTTAATTATTGTAGCAGTTTTTTAGCGTCTTGTAGGCTATCCACCAATTCTGGAAGAACAGGAGGTGGTCGAGTAGTTCATAGGTTAACGTCGTCTTCTCTGGTCGTACAAACCTCATGAATCAAACCTACCAAAAGCTTCCAGGGACCCTCTTCCATTTTGTTTTGACGGAGGCCCACAAACAAAGTTCACCACAGAGACATTGGTGCCGGTTTTTCTGGTTTTTAATGTTGTCTAAATACATTTCAGTGTAACCGGAGAAAACCTAAAGGAAATGCTCTGTGAGTTACATATGCAGTCTGAACTGCAGCACTAGCACAAGCACAGGCAATTTGTTACAAAAAAAGTTGTAGAAACATCTTCCACGATTGTCTGATAAATAATTGATTTGTTACACGCACTCAAATTTGGCAGCCATTATTTTTTATATAAGCTAAGCTATAGTTTGGTGTTAAGCTATATAGCCAAGCATGATATTTATTACATTGAAATTAACGATATTATAGCAATATAATGGTAGTATGTACAGTCATTATCAATCTGGTAGGTAACATTTAAATAGTTAATAGCCTTGTATATGGTCTAGTATTAATAGTCATTCAGCATTATCAACCAATACACTAAATTATTAATGATGCAGTGTTCATTCAACTGAATTGTTCTCATACAGACATGACTGCTATAAGAAAGACAACAGAAATGTGGTTTGTATTAAGTTTAATGACATTAAAGACATTGTAGCTACGATAATTCCCAATTATTATTCCTCTGAAACTAAACATGATTCCACGTAAAGTAATGGCACAACACACAATTACGAAATTATTTATTAATTTACTTAATTTAACGGATTAACAAAAAAATGAACTTTTTAAAGTATAGGACAATGTGTTAGGCTGTGTTTACGATTGTGTGGGGAGGGCGAAAGAGCGCAGAGTATAAGCTGACATAGCATCTGCAACTCGCCTTGTGGGAAGGCTCAATTCATGTCATGGCGCCTTTCATGGAGTAAGATGGATTTATCCAGAGCCTCTCTTATTATGTGATTCTTATAACCTTTCAGGTCAGCTTCCAAGAGGCCGTTGGAAAGAGACCGTCACGTGACACCTGGTGCCAATGTTCTTCCAGAAGGTCGTCAGGACCCTGGTAGCCGGTAACACGACTTTTGGAAATGCAGAAAACGACCTACTACGACAACTCGACGCTTTATGGAGGTTATTCGTATCAAGGGGCCAATGGCTTCGGCTATGATGCCCCTCAACCGGCCTTCCAGTCCTCAGCGCACCTCGATGGCGACTATCAGAGGTCTGCCTGCTCGCTGCAGTCTCTTGGCAACAACGCCAATCAGCAGCACACCAAGACGAAGGAGCTAAACGGGAGCTGCATGCGCCCCAGTCTACCACCTGAGCACCACCCGCCCCCCCAGGTCTCCCCTCCCCAGAACCCCGTCAACTCTTCCACCTCTTCCACAGCGCAGCAGCCGGGCAGCAGTGGAGGCAACGGTGGGGGAGCAGCTAAAAGCACCCCCAAGTCGTCCTCTCTGCCCCCGAATCCAACCATCAGCAAGCAGATATTCCCGTGGATGAAAGAGTCGAGGCAGAACACCAAGCAAAAAAACAGCTCTCCCAGTGCAAGTTCAGCTAACGGTGTGTGCCAATCCCCCTCCCTTCCCCCGCATCTCCCCCACCTGCCTCCTTGTGCTGTAGACAGATGTTAGCCAAGTCTTATTAGCCTGAGAACAGAGACAAAAGAGGGTGTATCAGACATTCACCATTTTAATCATTGTCTGTGGAAAAAGATCCCGTTATTTATACAGTGCAAAATCAAGAGTGTTACGCCCTCTTGATGAGCATTTGAAAATAAACGAATTACTAAACGCCAGGATTACGCAGGGATTTGAATTTATCTCTTTTAATCTGAAAGGGCGATAATCGCACTGAGATTGTACATATCTTGAGATAAACGCCCTGGCTCATTTAATTTGACGAATGTCAAGAAGCGTTAGTATGATTTTGTAACAGACAAATGCACCTTGCTTTGCAGTCAAACATTCAGGCTTTCTGAAATTAGTTTGAATTTGTGCTATTGGGTAATACTCCAAACTACCAATGATAACAGTGAAAGTGGTCTTCATATCACCCCAACACCATTCTGGCTGTGGGCTTTGGAAATAATACAATTTACATACACCGAGTCATGTTGGGGCTCTCATCGCTTAATAAATGCCAAAGTTATGAAGTGTTGACAACTAATATCAGGGGGATAAGTTTCGTTGGCTGCTTTATTAGAGAAAGATGCATTCAATTTACTCGTGTAGTAATTATGTTTTATTTCATTCCCACCCCTGTAGAGAGCAGTGGCGGTGAAAAAAGCCCCCCGGGTTCGGCCGCCTCCAAGAGAGCGCGCACCGCGTACACGAGCGCACAGCTTGTGGAGCTGGAGAAGGAGTTCCACTTCAACCGCTACCTATGCCGACCACGCCGCGTGGAGATGGCAAACCTGCTTAACCTCAGTGAGCGGCAGATCAAAATTTGGTTCCAGAACCGGCGTATGAAGTACAAAAAAGATCAGAAATCGAAAGGCATGGGCTCTTCCTCTGGTGGACCGTCCCCCACCGGAAGCCCACCCCTCCCCATGCAGTCCTCTGCAGGCTTCATGAACTCCATGCACTCAATGGCAGGCAGCTATGACGCCCCCTCTCCGCCATCTTTCAATAAGCCCCATCAAAACGCATATGCCATGTCTTCAGCCTACCAAAACCCCATGAAAAGCTGCCCCTCGCAACAAAAATATGGCAACACAGCGCCAGAGTACGACCCGCACGGGCTACAGGGTAACAGCAGCTACGGAACTCCCAACATGCAGGGCAGTCCTGTGTACGTTGGAGGGAACTACGTAGATGGGATGCCCACCACCGGGCCATCCATGTACGGTCTCAATCACCTGCCACACCACCAGTCGGGCAACATGGACTACAACGGTGCTACGCAGATGTCAGCGAACCAGCATCATGGACCGTGTGACCCCCATCCAACATACACGGATCTGTCAGCTCACCATCCTTCTCAGGGTAGAATCCAGGAAGCACCCAAGTTAACGCATCTGTAGCAGGTTTGGAATAAGTGAATAGAATTAAAAAAAAACACTAACCCATGGGACGATGCAATGGGGTTGAAAAAGATGATCCAGTGGTTTCTTGCGTGTTCATAGACCGTTGTATTGATGTTGTCTCTCCATCAAGTGTAAGACCATTTGTCATAATAGTTTACATTAGTGTTTATTTCACACAGATCTCCCTTTTCTACGGCGTGCCCAGTGAGGAATTGATGACTATAATTATTAGGTGATATAATGGATGTGTTGTACGGAAAATTAACTACCGTGTGACCTCTTGTGACTCCCGTTGCATCACCGTAACTATTTGTGTACCTCGTCAGCATTAAAACCAATGCTGACGTCATGGCTGTCCAGCATAGTCTATGGATAACTCCCCCAGTATGCGGAGCTAAGAACGCAGTATGCTACATGGAATTGGTGCAAGTAAACCACTGGATTGTTTTGGTTCTCTTCCCTTTATTTCACATTACCTCTCTTTTCAAACGTCTCACTAACATGTTATTTTTTGAATCGGTTCTGGTCAAATAACAAAATCACCAAGCGACTGTTTGCTGCTCGCTTAGGAAAACAAAGTAGTGTACCTCCCTTTTGTACTGGGTTATAGGGTTACTTATTATGCTGTCCTATAAAAGTTGTGCTACCAACTTCCATGGGCAATGCACCGAAAAGATATTGTTATTTGTTGTGTCATCGGAACAGGGTAAAAAAAAAAAGAGTTGAGAAATGATGTAGTACACAGGCATACCCCCCCCCCCCCACCCCTCTTCCTCTCAACTCGGTGTAACCCCTCCCTCCCCCAACCACCCCCTCCAATCTTTAGGGTTCACTT
Organism: Alosa sapidissima; assembly: GCF_018492685.1. Lineage (NCBI taxonomy): Eukaryota > Metazoa > Chordata > Actinopteri > Clupeiformes > Clupeidae > Alosa > Alosa sapidissima. The sequence goes on along the minus strand of NC_055959.1, from coordinate 5,010,157 downwards.
ACATTAGCCACCACTAATGCGAAAAGCCCACATTTTCTCATGTCTTGACTTAACGTGGAAACAGGGTATATTTGAACAAAATGCATGTCCGGGAAAGCAGAGAGCGGTAGACGGCTCAGTTTACGCTAATGCTCTCTTGGCTGGGCATCATTGTTGCACTTAGAGTTTACATTTTGATGGGTAAGGAAAAATAAATCTTATTTTGAAATGGAAGACCTCCAATCAGCGTCTTTCGGTATGTGTGTTCAAGTGAACATTCATAAATATATATTTATTTGTTATAGCCAGTTTAAATACATTCTTTTTCTATTATTTATCCCCCCATGTATTTATATCAAGAAAAAAATGTACTTTTTTAGTATTTACCTGTTATAAAGACGTTGTGTTCTTGTCATTGTAACAAATTAATTTTTAGTTGTTGTATTTTAGAGACAAGTAGTTTATGTTACCCTTGTACATAAATTATGTCTTGACTTGTACAGGGGGCGAGGAAGCGGAATCAAACCGTTCCTGCATAGTCGAGAATTAGACGAAGTATAGAACACTTTTTTGAGAACTTCTTTTGTCCTTTGTAGCTACTTTTCTTTTTCTTGGTAAGAGTTGTCTGTTGAGCAATTCTTTAATAAAATGTTATGTTATTCACTTCTACATCTGTTCCTTTAAACATAAGATAAAAAACCCACACACAACCAACCAAGCTAACAGCGTGCGCGCGCGAGCACGCACACGCACACACACACACACACACACACACACACACACTTCATGGGAGCATGTGCTCTGTCTCTCTTCGTGGCTATAGCAGACCGCTGAAAGAGCCCTCGGGTCCGCGCCTGAAAAAGTCACGTGATCTCAGGGTAACACAAATCCAAACTTGGCTAAAGATACCATTCTATCATGATGCACTTAATACTTTCCAAATCTCTGCTAATGGTTAACTGTGTTTGAGCAAGAACACACTGAAATGTTCTCCAAACATTCATTATTTTGCTTTTTATTCGAAAAGCGTATGATTTGGGCCTATGTAGGCCCAGAATACAATGAAATATTTTACAATTTCAGATATATCATCCTAAATGATTCAATCCACAGTAGCAGTGGTAGTAGCCTAGTAGAAATAATAATACCAATAATAATAATAATAATAATAATAATAAATAATAGTAGTAATACAACAACAACAACAATAATAATTAGTACACTTCTCAATCATAATTCAGCTTGGCAAATAAAAAATGCCATTAAATTCATGAACATTGTAATGAACATTGCCCTACTTGTATTACTTTAGGCTGATTTTTGCACTTCAACGGAGTAAGGTACCCAAGCAAAATAGCCAAGAATAGGCATTCAGAGTCGAAAGGCAAATGGCATTTCAGCCGCTTTACACTGCAACACACGAAAACACTCCAGTACATTTTTATCAGCAGTGAACACAATTTCTATCGCAACCGTTGACTAATTGAACACTTGATAGTTTTCAACATGCAACCGAAGGTAAAACAATGCAAAAGCTCTCCTATAATGATAATTACCGACGCAATCAGACATGTGGGCGACGCAAATAAATCCAGGAAAGGGCAGTTCCTCTTGGAAACAAAATAAGAAATTCCAAAATTGTGAAAAAAACTGAAGTCAGCACGATCGCTGGAGAGATAAACAGCACAGTTCTCTTGTCCTACTTTACGCGTAGTCAGCCCAAGTCAGCATGGTGGAGGCCCTCGCAGTGATTTGACCTCCTCTGCCTCCGCCGTGGCCTGCTAGCCTCTTTGTATCTCATGTGAAAAACCATAACCACCTACGCAGATTCCCCTGGAAAATCATGTGTTCCCTGTGTCTCCCTTAAATTATAAATTCGTAAAATAGATTTTTTTTTATCCACAACGAACACACATTATTACAACCGGGGTTCTCTTTTACGCATTCAGATAATCAGTGTTTCTGTTTTGCTAATACTACGTCACTATATAGAAAGACGTTAAGGGAAAACATTACTCGATAACTGAGCAAAGAGAGGTCGTTTTCTTTGTTGTGTTCTTGGAGGAAAAGAGAAGAATTCTTGAGGGCTTCTCCTGTCAAGCCTTTTGCTGGGGCTAAGATTGATCACCGCTGTTATTTCACGACTTCGATTCTAAAAATATCCACTCTTTCCCACAATGCCTTTGTTAACTTCCAGAGTTTTTAAGTATTACATGTAGTGCAAGAGTATTTTTACTTTCTCCCTTTAACCAGCATATTACTGAAATGCATCTTAAAGTCAACAAACCCCTTTCTTGTTACACTTAACTGAGTACTCCCAGTTGTAAACGCGACCTCTCAGTGAACTTTTAGTCAGTCCAGTAAACACGACGACCATTTTTCAAGGAGTGAAAACTTCGCACTGGTTATAATACATGAGGCCCTGTCCATAAAGTACATAGACAGTTTAAACACACTGGGCTAAACATATTATTATTATTATTTCTATGACCACTATGGCTACGTTTTATTACATCATATGTTCAGAAAATCTATAGGATATTGCGATGTGAATCACTGACCTGTATCTCCACTTTCCGCAATCCCGTTACAAAGCGTACAAACACAAATTCACCAAGACACTATGCTTAGAATGAGCTCTCTTATGGTCAAGTAACGGGTATTTGGCATTTCATCCAAGAAAGACTAAGTAGCCTCATAAGGGGCCACGACATTAAACAGATTTTGTGTGGGCAAAGTTACATATCGACAGCTTGATTGTCTGCTACTATTGTCAAAACTTTGAAGATTAATGATCAGTGCCTAGAAAGATTTGAGTGTTTGCCATATTGTGGATGCGCTTTTAACAATCACTTAATGCGACCGAATTACATCACCGAGGTCCAGAAGCAATGCGCACATATCTTCATTCTTTGTCATAAGGGTCCATCACCTAGACACCCACACGAAACAGCTATGACAGAACACATGGTAAGCGGCCACCTTTTTAACGAAATAGTTACCCCCTGCTAATACGAACAAATCCTGTATCCCAAGATATTTTTGATCAGTTGGTGAAAATAATGCTTTCTTTTGCCACCAGGCCCCGCGTTCCCATTGGCTATGTTTGGTCACGTGACCAGGAATTGGCTGCAATTTCGCCCATAGTCTTCAGTTTAGTAGACCAAGGTCCCCATACGCTAGTAATATCACCAATATACACAATTATTAAAGCCCGCAAATACGCCATAGCAGGGCGCAAATAATCTCTCGTTTTTATTTCTTTTTGCTGTTTGATATCGCCGTCCGCTTTGTGACCAAGAGAAGCTATGAATTTTGAATTTGAGAGGGAGATTGGGTTCATAAACAGCCAGCCTTCCCTCGCTGAGTGCCTGACGTCTTTCCCCGCTGTCCTGGAGTCATTTCAAACTTCATCAATCAAGGACTCGACAGTAATTCCTCCTCCTTTCGAGCACACCATACCCAGCTTGAGCCCCTGCACAAGCAACCAGGCGCGACCAAGGAGCCAAAAGCGCACCTCCAATGGCCTCCAGCTCCGGACGCCGCAGCCGCAGCAGGGCCCGGTCCCGGCGGCGAGCGGCGGTACCCTGGCCCACGAGTTCCCATGGATGAAGGAGAAGAAATCCTCGAAAAAGTGCACGAAACCCGGACCTGCTACAGCAGCTGCCTCATCCCCCTCGCCTGCATCTTCCGGGTATGCCAACGTGGGACTGGAGTCCCCGACAGGTCTGTACTGGAATGTGTATCATGTTATGAACATTTATTCCCTTTTTAATTTTAATTTTTACGCATTTGGGTGGTTGTCTGACACGGAGGTGAACTGTGGTCCTGTTTCAGAAAACTCCGGCATCTGCACAGCATGTCATTAAGCCATACATTTATTTTCAGTTTGCTGATTGCTATACGTGTTATTTATGTCTTAAAATGTGTGCAGTCGGTGTGTCATAAACATGACTCGAACGAGATGCTGCATCAAGCTGCAGTATTGCTTTGCATGAGCTAGTCTCTCATTCAAAGCTAAGCCAAAAACACCTTTAGTCATTTACATGGAGACGATAAATGGCCAGCTATCTGTGAATATACAAGCAACTATTTATATTAATAATCGAACATTAATTAATGATAGATAATCGTCATCATGTTAAATGTAAAATGCATAGTGTGATTACAAGGTCCTATAATCTTTAAACACCCCTCCCCCATTCTGTTGGAGGAGGATGTGATTGTGTGCACATTCTTCCTGATAAAGTTACTTTTCTTCCGATTCCACATTGTAAATCTAGAATAACGATTTAATCGCAGTCTGTGTCAGCGTCGTCTTCATGATATATATTCATAACCATGTCTCGGGGCTTGGGGTGGCCATGTTGGATGTCAGTATATAACGTGGAGCCAGTGGAACAAAACAAAATATGGGACTTGGTGGAATCACGGGTGTACATTACAAAGCTGATATACAGACAAGCATAGCTCTGCAGCCATGGCTAACGCAGTGGGCGCAAAGCAATGGGTTATGGCGCATTGGGATTTTTATTGCTTGCCCCGTCATTTGTTGGGGCTTTCAGCAGCGAGTTAACTGTGCCATTAGTCTGATGTATTATACTTATTTCTGTGTCATGTGTTGGTGTTTCCAGAGGCGCAGGGCGGGTTGGACAACGGCAGTGGATCCCGGAGACTGAGGACAGCCTACACCAACACTCAGCTCTTGGAGCTGGAGAAGGAGTTCCATTTCAACAAATACCTCTGCCGGCCTCGGCGGGTAGAGATCGCCGCGCTGCTGGATCTAACAGAGCGACAGGTTAAAGTATGGTTCCAGAACCGGCGGATGAAGCACAAGCGCCAAACGACGCACCACAGAGAGGGCCAAGAGGGCGACCCTGAAGGGTACGAGCCTCTGGAAGGCACCGACGTCGCATCGCCATACTCAAGCCAGCCCCTGGAAGCGTCTGGTTCGGGTTCGGGCTCTGGCTCAGCGGCGGCATCGGAAACCGAGACATGTGGCTCAACAGCCTCCTACACAAACAGCATTGACAATAAGCAACCCACGCCCGAGGAGAATAAGCCGAGCGGACAAGAGCCTGCATCTGCCTCTGATACAGCTGTCCACTCTCCCCCATACACAACGCCCACTGCAGATAACCCTGCAACAATAGGCGAGGGCCGTGCATCTGGCTCAGATCACTCGTTTACGGAGCCACAGGACGCCGCCTCGCTACCCGATTTGAATTTCTTTTCTGGGGATTCATGCCTGCAGATTTCGGACGCTTTGTCGCCGAGTCTGCAAAGCTCTCTAGACAGTCCAGTAGATTTCTCCGAAGAGGACTTTGACTTATTCACGAGCACTCTCTGTACAATAGATTTACAGCATTTACAGTTCTAATGGAGGACAGTAAGAACAATTAGAGCACCAATAACTCAAGAATCCTGAAGACTGTCGCCGTGTTAAAATGTTTTGAATTCTTCTCGACTGCAACATTCCTGCAAATTTATATAGAAAATATCCTTTCATCTTGGGTTTAATTATGAATACAATATTATTGAAGCACTGAATGGTAAAGGAGCGAACACGTTTATTATTTGACAATATTGCTATGTTTTAATCGTATCGAAATCCCATCCGGACTTCCCCTGTCGAAATTTCAGGTATTTATCTCCTTTTAATTTTCTGTGTGCTCAGTTTGTGCTCACTGCATAACATTTGGGAATTTTTCCAGTTAAGCTCAATCGTTGACTTCTCAGGAACTGTGTCAGACTGAACTGCTTTTAGAAATTCACTCCTGGTTGGGCAGTCCTATTGAAGAATTTTAGAACTAGTTTATTTATTGAGATTCTTTAATAGCAAATTTCAGATTATTTATTGTACATTATTTTCATAGTTGAAATAAAAACGACCTTTATAAGATGGAGTAAGTGTGATTTAATTGCACATTGCATGTAGAATTATTTTTCTCGCACCATTAGTAGGCCTATATGGAAATATTTTGATTATTAGCACCTTCTGTAAAAGTGTATAAAAAATATAAAATTGAATTGGGTTAGCGCTAATATTTCTGTTAATATTTGTATGCACTGACGTTATTATCGGGTTTTAACAGACAATCATATAATGCACGTTGAAAGCAATAGCACTACACTATAGGCCTGTTTAATGTAGGTCTATCATAAAACATGTCCTTATATTGTAATACTATTTTTTATGGCAATTAACAGCATCATTTCATAAATTGATTAGGTAGCAGATTTATCAAAATGGTTCGTTTTAGTCTGGATTCCAGTTTGTATCTCCGTTGGCAAAGACTGAATAAGAAATACTTTAGAAGACTTTGTGGAATAGGCTATGACATTTTCTTTAAACCATATAGGTTTACATATTTTGAAGCGAGAGAAATGCATTATGCGGGTCTTAACTGATGGAAAGGCAGTTTCTTGGCTGCATGCAGTTAGCAATTAGCCAAATGCTAAGGCAGGTTTCTTCATCATAGTGCATATATGCAACAGAGAAGCCTATGTAGAACATGCCTTTTAAGTGCACAATGTAGAACCATAGGCTAATCATTTTTTCTTAGCCTTGCCAATTTTTTTTTAAAATCCCAACTGTTTAGACTCATAACTCTTTTCTCCATGTACAAAGGACACACTCACAATTCGGTTCTATATGTACTGCATGCACTATAAACCAAGTGGCCGAGCGGGCTCCTGCTTGGATGTAAAATGGCGCTGCATGGGAACACAATGGGCGATATGAACAATAAAGCGGCGGCCATTATGGAAGCACTAGACCCGGTCTGGAGCGTCTGTCATAGTGTGCGCTTCGATATTCAAAACAAAACAACTATTAGACTGAAAAGACTGAACAATACAAACCTGGTTTATGTTCGTTGTATTGCACATAATGTTAGGACTTATGTATATCTCAGTGGGTAGCCTATGAGTATGGTATTGGAATTACATAGTTATTGCCATTATTTAGTGTGTGTCAATGGTTAATTATTCAGTCAATAATACTAATAATATTATTATAAGAATTGCCACTGCAGCAAATCTTAGGAAGTAGGACCCATTTAATTTATATATTGGCTGCAGTTTGTCCAGGTTTTAATTTTTTATAGGTAGGCTACAAATGCCTAGGTTATGTGAGTGTGTGTACAAATACATAGGCTGGCTGGCTGTGTGTGTGTGTGTGTAAATGCATAGGCGGTGTGTGTGTGTGAGAAAGAGCTGTCTCATCTATACAAGCCTCTAGGCTTCTAGCTCCTCAATGCCACTAGCCCTGTTGCCCAGTCAGAGACTCAGTGGTGATTCTTGTGAATCAATTCAGCATTTAAAATGATCACTAGAGTCTATGGGATTAATTTCAATCTGCACTGCTGTCTAGGCACAGTTGACAGATGACAGACCAGACTGAGAGAACAAGCAAAAATAGGCTATGTAGATGGGAGATAAATAAAAAACACTGGAGAGAGGTTAACCTGCTGAGAAATAATTACCTATGCTAATTAAACATTCTGCACATTAAATAGGCATGGGGAGAGCATAGAGACAGACTGACAGACGTTAAAAGTAGCACCATGTTGGTGTCAATGTTAACATCATGGATTGCCAAAGACCCACCCAGGCATCTTCTCAACTGTACATTAGTAGTAGCAGTAGTAGGCTAGTAGTAGTAGGCCTATAGTGCTCCATAAAATTTTCATAGACACCACAAATTGTAGTGTACAAACAATGTACACTGCAGTTTCTCCAGTGCTTCACCATTTATTGCAAGGTGAACGAACTGAAGAAGACAATCAGACATTCTTTCATGAACATGTTATCCTCTAAATCTCAGCTAGGGTTAGAGTTATCTTATGTCTGAGAACATGTAGTTTTACTTTTTACTCAGTTTTACTTTTGATTACCGGTTACTTTCTGTAGGCTAGGCCTATATACATTTGTATAGGCCCACATTAAGGGAAATCAAGGAAACAATTTAAAGCCAACCCTGGAGCAACATGGAAAATATAGAGTATACGTTCATAAAATATCACTTTTGTTGTCTTGTAAAAACATTTTGATAATTCTAACAAAGGTGAGCAGTCCCATTGCGATGTTAGCATTTCCATGTTGCTAAGCTAGTGCTATCGATGTGGAATTATTTGGAATGTAGTGTCCGAAACTAGCTATAATCAGTTATTTTAGTGTCTGATTCCCTAAATATTCAATAGATTTTTCTTTAGTAAGTGAGTGAGTGAGTCAGTCAGTCAGCGGACCTACCGAACATAGCCTACTGTAGCTTCTGTGTTTTGCATCTCGTGTCACAGGTTGGCATGGCTCCACTTTGCCTCTGGGCTAACAGTCAGACTCCCTGTTACTGCCAATGGCTCAGCCCGTTCACTCTCCGTCTCATTTGCCCCCATCACATCCACTTCCAGCAGCACCTGAGAAGGAGAGGACACTCACCTATCAGCCTTGGCATGTAAGACTTTGGACAGGCAAACAATAAGCATACAACATGCCCCAAGGAGGGTAAAACACAGAGAGAGAGAGAGAGAGAGAGAGAGAGAGAGAGAGAGAGAGAGAGAGAGAGAGAGAAAGAGGAAGGGATATTGGGTAAACAGTTTGTGGCCACTTTGATGTGCTTCCCTGGCTCCATAATTTGAGGTGTGGTGCCACGTCGACTTTTATCTATCTCGCTCAGCTTTCCTTGGAGAGTTGCCAATACCCACAGGGCGTTTATCAGCTTGGCCCCCCCTCTCAATCTCCATCGTTCGCCCGCCCGCTCCACAATCAGGAACTTGTTTATTTATTTTCCAAAACACCATTTTTGGCACCACTGTCCGTCTGCAAGGTACTGGCTGACTTACAAGATGGTAGTGCGAGTGGAGAGCAGGCAAGTCTTTCCCCCCACCCTTCAAAGTGATACAAGTGCGTACAGGAGTCGGCTGTCATAACTCCATTATAAATGACAGTCACCTAGGCAGAGTGCCCTCCAAGTTTTGATAAAAGTCCATTATTAAGAGCTCTGTCAGCGGTGGCACATTATTACTTGACTGGTCGCACAGAGATAGTATTATTGAAATATCAGTCAGCATGTTTTGGTATAAGACTCTGGGCCAGGAATTTCAGTAAAGGTTAGTGGACATTAGTTTTGGTACACAATGCAGGTCAATACATTTGAGATACTACAGCAGTTCATGAATTTCTGTATTAAATATACAATAACTAGTATCTGTAAGGCTCATTTTCAATAGCCTACATATATTCAGCTATAAAGCCATCATCACAACACAACAACCGTGCATAATGGCTGTGTGTGTGGACATATGTGCGTATGTGTTTTCATGTCTGTGTCTATGCATTGCTATTTTTGTTTACAATTAAGGAAACCTTAAGAACGTGCTCTAACAAAGACTGCTAATAATGTTACACATTCCATAACACAGGCACTGATTGTGAAAGGCCACTTTGGAAAAAAGGAGTTACATTGATTGACACACCGAATGGCTGTCAGGACAAGTTTCAGTGTGTTTCTCTCTAGGCAGAGATATGTCGCAATATTACTGAGCCATAGGGCCACTAGCTCTTTGTATATACCTGTCTGCTTGGCTGTCTTGGTGAATCAGTAGTAGCAAGAACAGTGATGGCTTAAAATAGATAAGACAAATTTCAGTGACTGCTCAATGCTTTGCCTCGACCAATATGGCTGCCAGGAGAAGGAGATAACTGCTGTCAACACTACGGGTAAGGATCAATTTAGTAACAGTTCACCACTAAATGCTGAAATGCTGGTGGAGGGTTAGCAGCATTCCAAGTGCATTTGTACTCCAGCCAAAAAATATGTTGACACACCCACATGTTCCTCATACATGCATGTACACACACAATAACACACATGTTCACGCTCACACACACACACATACACCTGTCCACAAACACCAGGCTCTTGTGAGTACATTACATGTTGCTCTTGCGTCTTTTGTGACTGTAGTGTTGCTGATGTTCTCAGTCAACATGTCATTCATAACTCTCCCTACTCCTCCTCCTGTGGTCAGGGCTGGTGACAAGCACCAGGTTCAGCCTACACCTCCTTCACATGGGAAGAGCTGTGCAGAGCACGGAGCTGAACACACACACACACACACACACACACACACACACGTAAAGTGAAAACAGTTGACAAAACCCAAAGGGTTTCATCAGGTGTTGAGAAGTTTGCGTGATGTGGCCGACGACTTCTGAGAGACGGGGACCTTCTGAGAGATGCTGGGGCAGGCGGCGGTCAAGACGCCCACACAGGCTTCTGAGACGACCAATCTAAACACGATTAATCATGAACCCTCCCAGCACATGTGTGGGGGTGTCATCAAGCACAGAGGAGGACCTCACTCGGCCTGTTTTTTTGTTGTGTGAAAGCTGATGAAACGTGTGGGAATACCACAATACAAATAAGATCTGAGGGACACTTCATTGGAAAGGTTTCACAGCAAGTGTTTGTGCAATCATTCGTCAATCATCTATGAGTAAGAGTTGCAAAACAGAGTTTATGCTTTAGTTCAAAGTTAACTTGGCTCAAAAAATGGCATTTAAAAAAAAAAAGGTGTAAAAGAAAACCCTCTCTGGTACTCACAGACACAGAGTCCCTTTGCATGATTCAGTGGGTCAGTGTGTATATGTAGCCTAGCCAGCTGGCTAGCCGGAGAGGGCTTGTGTGTACAAAGCTGAAGTATGAAGTCATCTGATACACACGGTCATCAAGTGACTGGCATTGCGCCATGTTTATACCATGTTTAGGTAGGTTCCATGACGAGGGGAGTGTTAAGTGAAGTGTTCCCACAAACGTTTACGTCTGTAATTGTTTATGTGAGGATTACAAAAAGCTGAGGTAAGAACTTGTCATCAAAGGGCACTAACAGACAATAAGGACCAGCCCCAGTTGACACAAACACACAGGGTTCTTGTGCAAGATCTATTTTCTTGTCAGTCTGATCCATTGTGGTAGATTTTATTTTATGTCTTATTTATCGTTCTTTTTTTTGTTCTTCATTTTAAGTGGGGCCATGCAGTCAGGGTGCTAATCTAATAGTCTGTCTGCTAGAGTGTGGGGGTCGGAGGATCACTTCTCACTGAGCCTATCACTTTCCACAGTTTTCTGGAAAGCCAGGGCAGGCATCCAGGAATCCAGTAATGTACTGTAGGTCATGTGACGTGGCTTAAAAGCTTGGACGACATTGCCGAACATCATTTAAGAATTAGGATACTTTTGCCATGATTTTTGTCAAAGGTCCCAACTGTGAAATGATTTTGTTTGAATAGCTTCTAAATATCAGAACAATGTGGGAAACAATTCTAAATATGCTTGTTTACACAAATGCTTAGATAACAGATTAAATACACACACAGACAGACGTGTACACACAGACACACCCATGCTGCCTTTGAATAAACACAAATGTAAGCAAACCTTACTTACACACTCACACAAGAGTATATTTTGTAACGGTAAAGATGATACTTTACAACAACAATCTCCAATAAAAAATGTATGACCATGTATGAACCAATCAATTCCCTGCATCATAGTGTGTAGCAATTGTGGTGCAATACCCCTTAACACCAGAGGTTGTGCTGATGAGGGTTCACTCAGCCTCAGTGACAAAAGCTTTACTGTATGTTTCACATAAACAGATAAAAAGGATGCCATCATCAAGTCCATTAAATGCTGCTAATTCAGATGTGTTCTCAGATCAAAATTCTCTGTTGAATTTGAGTTGAGGCATGAATGTTAAGGTTTCCATGCGTGCAGTAGTAGAGCAGAGGGCTACACCCATCTCAAGAGCACACACATTATTCATCATTTAAACATTTAGCAGCTGCTTTTATCTGAGGGAACTAACAGTATTGGACAGTTATACATAAGTGTCCTCCATTGGTATCAACACACTGGAATTATTACCACCTGGTTTGATTGAGTTAACTGCCCATGAAGGCGGTCTCAATAATGCACATGGTCCTGCCATTGCTTGGCGTTGTACCAGCTAAGTAAAAGGAAAGATCTAGTTTAGATCTCTCACAGTGTTACTGGAGATTGGAACCAGTATTTGGAGGGTTAGCTTCAGCCAGTTAGCACTACAGCTAGCCGCTACCATCTTTAAAAATGTCGCCTGACATGTGCCCAGTTCTGGCACCATTTACACAAACAAGCCAATTAAGGTGCCACTTTTCCGATGGCCACACATTATGCCATCGGTGTGGATTGGTGATTGAGCTGGCAATTTCCTGTTAGGAGGATCAACCAATTTCCACCCAGCAGGAAATTGCCAGTTCAACTACCACTTTGCAGATACGACATACAGGTGTATCCATACAGTAACATGGCGCCTAATTGGCCAACTCTACATGGTGCTGGAAAGTCCCATGAAACGGCATTGTAAAAAGATGGATGCAGAGAATTTCAAACTTATTTGGCTGAAATAGCTAGCCTAGCATGGGCCATTGAAATGAATGGAGGTGGTAGGCTACCCCCCACCCTCTTTCCAGTTCTATATAATACCTCCTTGATCGAAATACACGTTTTAAGCAGAGAACACCAACTCCTGCCATCCAACAGACGTTTTAGACTTCTCTCCTTTAAACAGACTTAAGAATACCTTTATACATCAGTCAATTTTACTAAACTAACTGAATAAGACAAGGAGTCTAAGCTAGTATTAACCCAGGGTTAAGGTTATGCTTTTTGTAATATGCTGTGGCCTACATCTATGTTGATGCTATTTTTGTAATGTATGTGAACATTTGGGTTGCTGGATTGTAAAAATATATTTCTCTTCACTACTGTAACTTTTTCCTTGAACAGGCTGCCTATGGATGCAAAGCATAATAAATAATAATACATTATGTTGAATCATGTAATGGTGCCAAGTCCATTTTTTGCATATGTGTGTGCCCAACTCTCTGGTAAGCCTCAACACTATGACCACTCCTGTGACATTTGCATCCACTTTACATGGCTGACATCAAGACGCCAGTCATGGAGAACGGCGGTTTGGGGTGGCAATCCACTTCATGTGATTATACTGATAACACGCACACAAATCAAACATCCTTAAAACATCACATACAAAAGGCACAGTTGTTATACTCATAGTTATGATTTAGGGTTTAAAGTATTTTATATTAAAGGTGCTCTAAGCGATGTTGGGTAACGTCACTTCTGTTGACGTTCAAACAAAACAGAGAGCTAGCTCTCCCTTCCCACCCTCTCCCTCCTGTGCAACTGAAACTCTCCTGAATGCGCGCCTATTCGGTGAATGGCTGGAAAAGTTTATGTTTCATGGTCCAGGCTGCACCAGGCTGTTTTAGTTGCCGTTTTTGGAGCCTGTGCTGTCTACAGAGACCGCTTTTTTAACAGTGTATTCAGGGGACAGGCAGCTAGCAGATTGTGAGGAGATGTTTGCTGTATGTGACAAAAAATGTTTTAGCTTAGAAACCGTTTAACATCGCTTCGAGCGCCTTTAATGCGATTCAATGTAAATCATAGGAGTTGGTTGCTGGTGTGATGCTTTATTATAGTGGTGCACAAACATATGGGATTGTTCCTATCAAACTGTGTAAAGAAGTAATTCAGTTGGATGTAGAATAGTCTGAATAGTCTTATAAGTTTGTCTTATAACTTCATTTGGTTCAACTCTTTGTTTGCAGTGTGTTAAAGTGAAGGTGTGAATACCCTGGCTGCTGTGGATGTGCTCTGCGTGAGCGGAGCTGGGCGGGTTCTGGTGCTGTGGGTTGTGGTGAGCATTTGGTGGATGCTGGCGTGAGGCGTGTGGAGTGGTGTGGGGGTCGCAGAGGGGGAGAAGTGTGAAATATGCAGCTGTTGTGAGGGGCATTGCAGAGAGGTGGGAGGTGTAGTCAGATCGTCTAGAGTTGGCTTTCCTCAGTCCAGTTTGGTGTGGGGGGTGTAATGGTTTCATTCTTGGCACAAGCATGTGTGGAAATAGAAAAGAGAAAGGACAAACATGGCAGGCTAACACCTCTGAAGTTCATATAGGGTTGAGCTCTGTTTAAATCTACACATTTCCAAGGTTATGTAAAATATGATTTGCTCATCTAACACCAAATTAAATATTGATTAAAGTATTTACTTGGAAAAATACATGTTGGAAAGCAATTACTGAAAACATGTTTTAAGACTGTGAACACAGTACAGCACTATGGAGCTGGACCGTGGAACTGTATTTCTGCATTCTGAGAAGGAATAAAAGCTCTTAGTGCGATGACATGAAAAGTATACAGTGCTTCAATCGATCATGAAGAGTTTTCACAATGTTATATATCACGGTCATGCAAAAGCATGTGAATGACAATCCAATCATACGACATGTTCCTATAATAGTGTCATTTTTTGGTACAAGATCCCACTAAGAACAGGATTGTCACAAAGTGACACTGTTAAACTGTTACAAAGCAACACTATGTACTTCCTTTTGTCTTAAAATAATGTCTCCAAGCTCATTTTCATCACACACTGACTTACAACATGGAGAATAGCCTCTCCAATAACGTGGAGTTGTGTCTGGAACTGCCAGCATTGCACTATGGAGCTTTCCACTTTTATTCTATCATAACCAGTGTGTTGAAAACCAACGAAAGGAGTCATGTTCCTGTCCTGTAAAACAAACTTCAACGGAGATTATCTAAATCATACATGTTTGGTGTATGAATGTAGCCTCTATTCCATTGCACTTCACTTCAGAGGCTACACAATTTCTGAACCCGCTGTTCCATTCCAGCTGTTCTTGTCATGCCCATTTTGCTTGTCTTTCACTGTCTCATATGGTCACACAGTATGTGTATGCGTGTATGCATGCGGATGCACGGGTGTGTGCGCTCGCTTGTGTGTGTGTGTGTGTGTGTGTGTGTGTGTGTGTGTGTGTGTGTGTGTGTGTGTGTGCGAGAAAAAGCGAGGGGGTGTTTATCTGAAAATGTGAGCACGAAATGGGATGGTCTTTCATGGAATTTCATTGCCAAATCCACTAAATGTAAACTCAATGTTAGTGTGCCCTTAGAAACAGTGTGAACGTATATATTTTAAATCCACGGGGCTTCCTCTGTGGCGGTGGAGGGTGCAGACACCCGGCTTGCTTGCACCACATCTGGCTGCAGTTAAGATGTTATCCACTGTTTACTGCAAGAGAGTGGCAGAGGAAAGCTGCACCCTCTGCAGCATACACTAACCTTGGTGATGATTGGATGCTGTGAACGATGTTAAGACCAAAGCACATTTCTCCTATACAAAGGTATTAACACTGTGAAAACAAAACATTGCAAAAGTTTGTATCCAGTCTTACTGGTCTGGTGTAAGGTTTTGGAATTATCCCCTTGGTTCTGTGGTGTACTGACCTCTGGACTTAACTGAGAGCTTCAATTCATAATGATATATGCTCTCGACCATTGAACAGCTGAAGCAGAACAAAACGTCTTAAGAAACCAGCTGGGATGCCCACAAAATGAGCCCATGTGTGTGTGTGTGTGTGTGTGTGTGTGTGTGTGTGGGGGGGGGGGGGGGGGGTGGCTGTGGTGCAACTGGTTACAGCGGCCATACCATATTCTGGTCCACCTGCCCACGGGGACCTTAGTTCGAGTACGGCCTGGGTCATTTCCTGTCACTTTCTCCACTGTCCTGTCAGATGACAGCCAAAACACCACCCCCCCCCCCCCTCCCCTCCCTCCAAACTGGGATATGCAATATTGTGTTAATATTGTCTGAATTGAAACATTGCATGTTTAACATGTATCGTGTTAATATTGTATGATTTTATTTATTATATTTTCAAAATCTATGGTGAGACACTAAAGGTTAAAAACTATAAATAGCCAGTGCACTAATGGCGCGGACCAAAACATTATTTTTATGCTGCGCTGCGCATTTTTGTGGTTCAGATATGTTCTCAGCCAATGTTTACTCAGAAACGTTTATTTCTCCTCCTTTCCACTTATCCTAGCACCAATTAACCAGCAGATAGGAGGGACTGTGTGTGAGAACAACAACACAAATTCATTGAGAGGATTTCTATGATATGCCTGTTCCTCTACTTCACCACTAGGTGGGTGGGGTGGAATTTACAAACGGCTTTAGGTTCGTTTGATCGATTTGGGAAAGCAAAAAAATGCACCCAAAATATCAAGAGAAAACTTAACATTAGTGGTTAATTTGTTTATTTGGAAAACATGTAGATTTGGCTATAAACAGCCATTCCTAGACTATGTTACTATTCAAAATAATAGTGTCATGATAGCACACAACTGTTTGGCCTGATAATTCGTAAATCGATTAAAAGAGCGTTTTTCGAATTCTTAGTCAACATCATTGCATCCATCTCTAGTTTTTCTCATTTCAATTAAAATGTGTGTCAAAAACTATCAAAAGGGCAAAGGTGTGTGGTAAACCATTTCTACAGGTAGGCTAATGTATGAAAGAACCAAGTTATTCGTGTGCGTCAAAAACGCATTTTCATTCAGAAATGACTCGGATGCCAGGAATAATGTTCGTCTTTCCTTTTGCCTGGCTGGATGGATTATACTGTCACCACAAATCAACAAGTCTATTCGCATATAGATGTAGCTTTTTAAATAGTTGAATAAACAATCTTATGAACTGAACCTTTCATCATACAACTTTTATACAACTATTCTTTTGTATAATTTTTTTACTGCTTCTTTGGCTAGGTCAATTGCTTTTGCATTACACTACAGTTGCCACCACCTTAATGAACGGACCAGGAAATGAATACAGGTAAAATGGTTTGTAGAAAAAGCTAGACTACTTTCTTCTAGATAAACTCCTTTCGATCCTGTCCGGAAAAATGGAGGAGATTATGTATAACGAAATTTCTGGACGTTACCCCTAGGTGGCTTGTAGAACGCGTAGTGTAGCTAGCTCTTTTTGTCCTTTCTCGGATAGTGTGGATTTGGTGGATTAAACTAGGGAAACGTCCTAAGAAAACTGATATCTTCCGCATTTAAAAGATTTATTCTTAATTTCTGTGATCCATCTGATTCATACGGTCTATTATACTGTAGAAGAAGCTAACTGACACTATTAACTAACACCAAGTATCCATAAAATCTGCATAAAACAGCCTCTACACAAACATAATACATAAGCATACATGTATACATATATATTCTATCAAATTCGGTAACATTCTCCCCAAGATCCATTAAGGTCTAGGCCTACCATCATTGGTTGAGCAGAGTGTAATTGCTGCATTGCCTAGATTTCGGTATTTCTGCGCTCCACAGATCTCCATGGGCAGCAATCTTGAAAAGAGTAGGCCTACGACTTAATCACATTTGCCCATCAATAATTAGGCTGTATATATATATATATATATATATATGTGAATATCTGATATGTATATTAGGCTGTAGCCTACATATCGGTAACACGTATCCCCAAAATAAAGATATTCGTTAAGAATATGATATCGCCATACAGTGCTGCATACCGGATTAATGTTCTTTAGTTTGTGGCGAAACACTATGCTACAATGTGAACGAACGAAGATATCCCATGTCACTCGGAGGAGGGGCATGGGTGAAGGGTCAAAGTTCTCTCCTCTCTGTTTATGTTAAATGGCCTGTATACGAAAAATGTCTCTTTCCCTGTAAAAGAATAATAAAGCACGCTCGAGATATCTAACACGATCGGCTATGGTGATATTTTGAATTCAGGAAAAAATAAACTCGATTAAATGATATAACCCATATTTTATTATTTGTGGCATTATAATCAGGGTGGACACAAAGCAGGATAGGCTACTGATGCTATTGAGCTGCCTACATTTGATTGGGAGGAAGACTTGCATTTTAGAGGGCGCTTGACAAAGAAAACATAGTCACCAAGGGAAAATAACAAACTCCTTGGTTTGAACTTTTGCCCGAGAGACCATTCCTTTCCTAGTGACACTAGCCAACCTTAAACAGCCTGACAAGTTACAAATGACTGTGGGCGTCATATTGTTAACCACTCTTGTCAGCCATGTAGCATCAAGCAAATATGTAAGAGCATGTCGTGTTCTCCTCCTTTGAGCGTGGGCTTCCTCATGAAGAGGACTACTTTCGTAGCCATTGTCACTTCAATTAATAATTAGCTGCTCCGTTTCTTCACTACCATGTAATCCGCCAACGCATGTCAAACCACCAGTCCTCCATCATTATCAACCTTGTAGACTACCGCTGTAGACATGAGACGGAAATGTCCTTTTTATTTCATAAACTTAACATTGTTAGGTTGAATTCCGAAAATGAAATTTAACTGGCAAGCTTTCAATGTAAATTACGGTCCAATCGGCCAAAATCAATACAAGAAGTTGGCCTCAGCACCTCGTTAGGTTACATCACAGCACACTATTTCATCAGAGCACACACTGCTACGTGACA
This sequence comes from Alosa sapidissima, assembly GCF_018492685.1. Taxonomy (NCBI): domain Eukaryota; kingdom Metazoa; phylum Chordata; class Actinopteri; order Clupeiformes; family Clupeidae; genus Alosa; species Alosa sapidissima. Next base: position 4,991,761 of record NC_055959.1, on the reverse strand, counting down.
AAAAATATGTCCTTTTCTTCACCAATGCCTTGGGATTAGCAGAAGGCTTGCTGTCTGCTTAATTTGGTTTCTGTAACAGATCTGTCTACTGATTCAATTAGATGCGCCCAATGCAGACCAGGAACCCAGATCCGAACGGTTGTAATAGCCTCTTTTCGAGTGTTAAACAGATTTCAGCCAGGAATACTGGTATTGTGCATAAAGTCTCCAGTGGGTAAAAAATACACACTGTGCTTGAACTATTCATTTTTTAACGACACGGCCTAACAGTTGGGGAAGGTGAGTTGGAATTCTCTAAGTTTTACTATTTTACCAAGTTAGGTAAAGTAGTGTGCAAAATAAAGAGAGAATAGAGAGTGGAAACTTCCATGCAAGATCTTTCAGACCACTGTTTCTTTATTTCTTTCTTCGCTGTTAGGGAGAGCCTTTTTTACAGGGCTTGACATATTCGTGCTGTTATCAGATTGATGGGCTAGTTTGATTGAAGTGGCTTTGTCATGCAAATGTCAGACGCGTGATGGATGGTCGCGGTGCGCTGACAAACTTCTGGACGTCCCTTCACTATTGGCGCCGTGACGGGTCACGTGACGAGCAGCTGAGGTAAAACTGTGTTATAGGGAAGCACGGTCAGAATACTTAGGAGGTAAGCATTTTTTTCCTCTCTTCCGTATGACATACTGTCGAGAGATTGCAGGGCAGGAAGCTTTCCCCACAACGCAGGTTGACCCTCCGTCATCAATTGCGCATGGACAATTCCAGAATGAACTCTTACTTGGAGTACACAATTTGTAACCGTGGGACGAACGCCTACTCGCCCAAATCTGGATTCCACCACTTGGATCAAGGGTATTCGGGCCCTTTCCCCACGGGTAACGGCACTACAAATGACAGCTTCACCCCTGATGGACGACATTTCGTGGGAAGCAGCAGTTCAGCAGCGGCCTCCCAACATCAGCACCAGAACAGCAGTTATGCGCATCACCAACCTCAGACTCATCACACGTCTATAGGCCTACCTTACAGTGGCACCGCTGCCACCGGTTATGGACCGCAGTCGTGCGCCAGTCAGGACTATGGACATCATCAGTACTACATAAACCACGAGCAGGACGCAATGTACTATCAATCACAAGGCTTCACCGCTCCCAATGTCGGACCAAACTACGGATCGCTAGCCGGTGCTTACTGTGGAGCGCAGGGGGCCGTTCCTTCAGCCCCTTATCAACATCACAGCTGCGAGGGTCAAGACCATCAGCGGGGTTATTTACAAGGCACATATGCAGACATATCGGTCTCTCAGGGCAGAGAAAGCTTAACAGATCAGAAACAAGCAGGGAAGACTTTTGACTGGATGAAAGTCAAAAGGAACCCTCCGAAAACAGGTGAGTTTGTGTAACTGTTTACCATGCACATGTTGTAAGGAGAAATTATCTTTCAATTGTGTGTTAATCTGCACCATGACGTTCATCGCGCGTTTCCATCGAATATTTCCAGAGTTGCTCCAGAGCACTCTGAAACAGAGGAAATACCCTATATCTCTGAGGCACAACATATGGTACTTACTTTGACTGGCCCCGAAACAGTGTGATATCTCAACCCAGACGCGCCTTGCGGAGAGTTGGCCTGCAAACATCCAGCTCTCCTCTCCCTCTCCCCTACCCCCTTGCACTAATGCATCGAGCAGACGTGCTTTCTTTCTCCATAGGAAATGCCCCAGCCCTGTTATCTTTAACTTCTACAAGGTCTCCCTGGGCTGCATTCGTTTTTTGGCCCCCATTGTATTCACAGTCTTTCCTTCCTTGTCAAGTCACTCGAAGGATTGTGCTATACGTTGGCCTACTACGGAATTACTCTCGAATGCCAAGTATATACTTTGTTTTAAATCCAAATCAAAAGTGATCTCACATCCCATACACTCATAAAAGCCTGAGAGGGGAATGCAATGGAATTGTATCACGGTGAATGCCTCTTCCACAGACTCTGAGTGGTATTATAGTGGGAAGTGCTAAGTTTAGAGTGTTTGCACATGATAGCCTGTTGAACCATGGTGTTTGTGAACATCATTTTCTGATAAGAGACATTTATATGTGAAATATTTTCCACAGGCTTACAGTGAACTCATGGAGTTTTAAAGTCATATGATCACCAACATGATTTGCTTTATTGCGCTTAAGACGGACCAAAAGGCTGTGAAAATCAGTTCTAACTCTTGTCCATGTCATGTCACTTATCCATGCCAAATCCCTTGTCTGACACCGTCTGTTTTTCACGCAGCAAAAGTGACAGATTACGGACTGGGCCCACAGAGCACCATCCGGACCAACTTCACAACGAAGCAGCTGACGGAGCTCGAGAAGGAGTTTCATTTCAGCAAGTACCTCACGAGAGCGCGGCGCGTGGAGATAGCCGCCACGCTCGAGCTGAACGAGACCCAGGTGAAGATCTGGTTTCAGAACAGACGGATGAAGCAGAAGAAGCGCGAGAAAGAAGGACTTGCTCCTGCCACGAGCGCAACCAAGGATTTCGAGGAGAACTCTGACCATTCCACCTCCACGTCCCCCGGGGCGTCACCGAGCTCCGAGACTTAATGGGTCAAATGAGACGGAACTTGTGGCACTGAATCACCACGTAATAAATTATTATGAGGTTAAAAATATAAGTAGGGTCGAACAGGAAACATATACCCATCTTATGCAATACTTATGTAGAGGGATTGTGCTGCAAATTGTTTTGCAGCTCCTGCTCCAGTTAATCACTTGATGTGAGCTCCTGTAGATTTCTAACTGATGATGCGTGATGGGCATCCATTTTGTACGGAAAATTGTACTTTCATAGTCAATGTACAGGGTCTTCATGCAATGCACTTTCACATGTTTACTAATATCGAAGTGAGCCTTTAATTGACATTACAGGGAGCCTTCTGGCATAAAACGATATTGTTTTATAGAACGTATTTTAGTTTTCTTGTTTTGATGTCTTAGCTTGTTTGGTGTAACACTGGCAATTTTCACTCTTAAATTGATATGTTTATTTTTTTGTCCCACGGTTCGCTTAAAACCCTTTGCACTACGGTTACAGGGTATTGTCTTATAACGTTGGTTATCTAAATGTATCGTTATACAGACCACGGTCAGATTTGTACTTTTTTATAAGAGAGCTCACAATTAAATTCAAATACATAATTCTTTAAAATGATTTGTAAATGTGAAACAAAGAATAACTTGCATTATAGGATATTTGATTGTCGTTATGGATGGGTAGGCCTAGCTATTTATTTCTGTTATCTGTTAGAGAGTAAAGCTCAGGAAAATGTAGGCTATCATGCAATGTTTATGCACCTGTTCCTGTGAAAGGATCTGGTTTTCAAAATGCGTTTGCTAATTGGTGAGCTGAAGTATGGCAGCACAGTGTTTTAGTAGGCTATGCCCCAGTTTGTTTTATTGGTTTGGGACAATTGAATGTATTTCGTAGAATCTGTTCACAGGCGAACTGAGTTTTATTAGTTGTCTGTGTGTCTTATTCTGAAACCCCTACAAGTCTCAATTATGTCTCATCTTTGCAACTACCTCAAATAAAGTTACATTTTTACAACGTCCGTGTGTGAAAGTAAGTTCTCCAGACACAATCTGCCATTTTATTTTCTGGTTAATTTCTGTGTTGAGACTGAGTAGGGTAGGCTATATTTCACTAGCCAGCAAAAGTCTTACTGTAACGTGACATTTACTATGATACATTTAGATAATCTACAATCAAGGGATGTAGGCTGCTCGCTATCTGTCCACGTTGCACTAAGCAAACCCCACACTTTTTCAAAAAACACATAAATCTGCCACGGACGTTCACTGGGGGGAATCCCTGTCTTTACTAGGTCCGATTTCACCCCAGCACTCCGGAGAGAGCGACCACCAGCCAGCGAATTAAGCCTGGCTGTGCGAGGAGCTGTGTGTGGAATGCAGCCGAGATTTCTAGTGACTGGCGCTGACCTTTTTACCTCGCGACGCCTTTGGGATATCTAAACATGTAAACAGACTCCGTTACCCACCTTCACTGGTGGTGTGGAGATCTGTACATATTTGGCAAAAAAGCTCTAAATCGAATGGAAAAACACATGCAAACAAAACCACAATGCCACTCTGTCACTAGCAGGTGTGGAAATGGTATTTAAACATTTTATTTGCATGGCAAATACAGTGGAGACAAACAATTGGTAATAAAGAATTGAAATAGTATTTATAGAACATAAATATAAAACATTACTTGGAAACCTATGTTACGTGAATATTCTGACTGTGTACCAAAGATATGATTCATTTTCACTAAATCAAGTAGCCCATAATGTTTTACTATTTGAAAATTTAGCAACCTTCCAACACCTTCAAAATGTATAACTTGCATTAGCTACAGTGAGAATTGTTTCATGGGGGGAATTTGACCACATTCAGGGTTGCTATTAATAATTTAAATAAAATCAGTGGCCAATTATCCGACAGACTTAGTCTCAGTGAAGATGTTAAAACAACATCGTCACATTGCTTTGTGTATACAGGACTTTAGGTTGTGAATTATAATGTCTGAGTAAAAATGAACCTCGACTGTACACTTGTGGTTTGAAATAATCATTGTTGGAATGGTCTGCGTCGTGCCAGGATCCATTTTGGCTAGCTTACAAACCCCCATGGTCCAACAAAAGAGCACTTTTTAAGGGCCTGAGTGACGCGCCTGCTTCCCCTCGCCAGAAAGCTTCCAGAGCGGGCCAGCTACCTCACGAGCCACTGAAGCAGACATTCTAGGAACAAGTTACTTCCCCACAAGACTGATGTTGCATTTCAATTCTTGCGTTGGAGTACCGCCAAGCCTTCTCCCCAGCGTGTACACTGTTAAGGCAGAGGTCCACGAACTCCACAGATGAATGTACAAGCCAGTTTATCTTCTCCAGAGCACACACCACCGTATCACGTGGTGATTCCTGAACAATAGCTCTTTTCAAGACATGGATTTAGACCAACGGACTGGACTCCTCTCGCTGTCAAGTCTGGACTCCACACACTGTCAAAGCAGGTGTTCAATAATTATGTAATTATGGCAGGTGATCATTTTATTTAGATCTTAAGTGTTCCAGGACTTGACAGGTGATTGCTATGAATATAATAATCAAAGGACAAGAATAAAAAACGCGATATTTTCATTCTTCTGCCAGTCATGACTAAAATCACATCCCATAGCCAATATGAAAATGATATGACCAAAACATAGACTAGACTACACAAACAGATTGCTTGAACCACCTTATAACAAATCGAGCGATGCAAGTGTTTACCAAAACCGAAGATCAACCACCAAACCACCAAATAACCACACTTCAAGATGTCTCAAGCAAAGCACATGCAAGACCCACTTGTATGAAACGAGCACGGAGGTGAATTCACACACCTGTAGACAATCTTGCTATGTTGAACCTCTGCTCTCAGTTGAGAATGTTTAACCTGTTGCCTCAATATTCTCATGTTGTAGAGATGGGATGTGTTTTCCGTTTTATAGCAGGGTATAAGCATGATGAATGCGCACATTAAAAAATAAATCTAACCGGTATTATCCCATCATCATCAATAGGAGCAACTTCTTGATGGTACTTCTACGCCAACTGATCCATTCAGCTGGTGACAGGAACTCGTTGTAAACCACAATGGACATCTTTTCGATATGTAGAGTCCTGTAAAAGTTAATTGAATGTCAAAATTGATATTTTATTAGGTTGTAGGGTATGAATGAGAATGCATTCATTTGTAATGATATAGGCCTACCTAATTTGGGAAATAGTTGAAACCGGGGTAGACAAGTGATTACGTCAACGTGCTACAGTTCGTCACTTGATTAATAAGTTATTTCAAGCGTCTTAACTATGGCTCAAATGCACAACGTCGGTACATTTTTGGGAGGCTTTGATAGTTGAAGAATGCATCGCACCATAGGTCAGCGCTAACTTTAGTCGTTGTTCGGGAAACGCAAAGAGCCCTAAAACAATACATATGTATAGAGTATGCCTAGAATATACCTATATCATAGCTCATGTTAACATTACAAGAAAAATTTAATGACAGTTCTCAAAGCGCAGGAGCGCTAATATGGTCATATGTCCTTGCACGCTGTTTGGGCATTTGTCCTTTACCCCCAAACAGGCCTTTAAACAGCCTGGTCTATACTCCCGTCTAACTCAGAAATGAAATGACATTAGAACAGAACTTAATGAACAGCAGAGTAGATTTTGAATAACAAGTGAGCAGCTAACAAGATAAAGCACATCATGGATGACCAAAAGTAACATGGACACCAGAAGGCTTCTCGTGCGCAATAGAATGTCATAGAGGTGTCCAAAAAGGTTTTTGTTACGCACTAGAAAAGTTTGCCTGCACACAGACACTTTCTTTTTTGCCCATGTCTTCATAGAAGACTTTTGTATGCGTCACATATGAGCAATGTAAGAGTTTACCCAGTGTTAATGGACTGGAATTGCTCCCTGAGGGTTATCTAAGTCCTCTCAGTGAATACTGAATGAAGAAATACTTTACCCCAAGCAAAGTGCAGATATGAGCATTATACTGTAAGTGATTTTATATCTTAAAGAGTATAGTGATATGTTTACAATGGTGCCACACCACACAGCTGTTTATACACAAGGAAGCGGCTGGATGCAGATCCATCTCAGATAGGGATGCATATGTATTGGTCAATGCAATATTTAAAATTAATCATGGCTGTCACTGATACTACCTGCACTGATACAGCAGAGACTGTATAGACAGCAAGGCATAATTACAACTATAATTTCCATTCTGCCAGCCTATCTGCATTATAATTAATGAGTGCACAGAATTACGCACCAAAGTGCACCAAATTATATTATAATTCAGGACTAATTTAGTAAGACAGCATTCATGGCTACAGTGTCCATTCACAAATGAATGCCTATAAAAGTTTCTATTAGGTAACAGTAGTGCACCAGGCATACATTATACATTAAAGCATTATTATTTTTGCCTTTTCTATTTTCTGTTTTTTAATGTCCACTGATGTCAAGCACTGCCTATAACGCAACTAGCTGATGAAAAAGCTCAATGATAAACGTGACGACACCAGAACGCCCCGCTGCACCTTGTTCACGCAGAGGGCTAGATTTCATTTTCATCGTTTAATGGCTGTTATCGATACACTCATAATTTTATCTGGCCTAGCGCGGCTTCCACATCTCAGCAAATCCAAATCCTCAGTCAGCACATAAAACAGAGCCGACGAGCGCAGAAACTTCAGCCCCCTGAACTTGGGATGAGTTATGGGAAAGAAAACAGAAGTCAGGGGGTTACCCAATGAGTTCACCCTGAAAGAATCTCACCATGCTCTGCCCACCCCCACCCCCCCCCCCCCCCCCCCCCCACACACACGCGCACACACACACTTCCGTCCACACAGTCTCTCGGTCTCCCTTTTTCTCAAATTATAACCACCCAATTAGAGGCCGTCCATCTTTTCTTGTGCGGGAGTGCCGCAGGTGAACGCGCGCGGGTGTTGCTGAATGAAAATTGGGTTGAGTTTTTGGGTGCTGACAACAGGAGACGAGGTGGATAGAAGGGCATGGTTGGTCGGTGGGGGTCGGGAACATTTGAGGATGAGGAAACGAGTTTGCCCATTTTTTTTGCTCTCCCCCCTCTCTCTCTCTCTCTCGTAGCCTCACCTCTTCTGCAAAGTTTACGCGGACTTGACAGTTCCATTTCATCCCTCGACCCTCTGACGGACTGCTTCAATATTTACACAGGCGGATAGGTTTGCCCAGGGCCCTACCTCCAACAGCCCAGCCTGCCTGCCCACTCTCCAGGCCTAGGTTCATCTAGAGTTCAGGCCCAAATTAATTCGGGAGAGGCGGGGGTCAGGCTGTCAGAAGCCGCGATGAGCTTCCATCTCTCCGGGGTCAACCGCAGGTTTCTCTCTCCAGCCTGTGCCCTGGAGCACCTCTCCAGGGCCTTCACTTTGTCCTGTCCACATTCTAGAGAGACTCACCTTCATTCCCCTCCCCCTCAGTTTCCCCCCTCTATAGTCCAGTGTCCATGTAATGTTTCGTCCGTACTGTAAATATCCGTTATGTTATTTATGTCGATGAAGAGACCCACCGTTTCGATAGCAACACCTCCCCTCACAGAGCTAACATCGTTGTTGTTGTTTTCTTTAGCCATGATCAGGTCAGGGTTCACGCTTTCAAGTGGTAATATATGCAAAAAAGACTTTCATGTCCAATAGACTAACCTATAATTAATTCTGATAAATTGATTTGTCATTTGCAAACGGATAAACGATGATTTAGCTTGAACAATTCACGGTAAATATATATATATATTTTATAGAATTGAAACTTACATATTTATACAATTATATTTATAGAGACAACTAATACAATAGTAAATACAAATAATAACTATAAAAATCGCTTATCACTTTTATTGATGCCACACAAAGGTAAAATACAACCTAATGTTAGGGTATTGTTTTTTTTTTTAAATGTCCACATTATAAAACTACTGCACCAATTCCTTGTGTGTGTTTTCTCCATATCTAATTTTGAAGTGAAAATATAAAACCTGTTGATCCCTAGCATCCATCACTGTCAAACTATTTTAGTTAATTAAATAAGTTAATTATATTGGGAATATTATTTCCCATGCACGCGTAAAATGAACGTTAGACACAGGTCGGTTTTAAAAAATGTATTTGGCTCCATACGCGTCAGGTGTTTTATCAGGATATGGAGCGTTAAACTTAAAACCTATAATTTCTGTCTAAATATTTAACTCCTTCAAAAATATTGTTGCTTTCCGGGCATAATTAATTTGTTCTTCTGCGAGAGAATTGAGCTAGTGTGTATATATATTGCATAAAGCTTATGAGAAATAAACGTTTTATTATCATTAGCCTATTAATAAAAGTCGAAGCATAACATCCACGCCACCATTAATACCACGTCAAACTGAAAACATTTGAAGTCAAACATCGACATTTTTTTCAAAATGTGTATTAAAAAAAGTTTACAAAGAATTTTACAGGCGCTATATCTATATGCATGTGTTTAGCCTCATCTATGTCCATATAGACAAAATTGCTAAATAGACATAATTTATAGGCTATACATGGAAAACGTTAATAAAGTTATTCATGATTAACATATTAAAATACATAAAAGTTACAGGCTACTGTTGAAATGTATTAGCTAGGCTACTGCTAACTGTAATGGCCTAACCCATTTATTTACACAGTTCATAAATACAGCTAAACACCTCTTATGGACGTCTTATCACTAGCATTTGCCCTCACGATGTGAATTCGACTAAAAAAGTGGCTTTTCCACACAATCCATCAAACTCAAGGAGGAGAAAGACTCTCTCAGCGGGCCGTCATGGTTCATACAACTGAATATGTTAAGAACCGCGGCTGAACTCTCAACGACCCCGCGGCCAAGCCTGCCTCCCAAGCCATGATAAAACGAAAATAAATTAATGAAAGCGTAGTGAAGAACTAAGGTATCCCTGTGTCATATTTTGTTCTTTAATGTTGTGGTAGAATATTTTTTCCGTTTGACTATTTCAGATAAAGGCTATAAAAAGACGATCGATCACTAAAATGGTCAACTTTAGTTTTAAAAGGTGTGAAAGTATCGTGCCTCACTTTTCTTGGGAAAGAACACAACTCATTTCTGCTTTGCATCACATTCTTGGGTGAATTCAGATCAAAAGGTTATCAGTCTAGAATGCCTGACACGACTGAGGAAGGCCAGGGAAGACGTCAACCAAAGACCAGAACCACGGATGGAACTCGTAACTCAGCTCAAAGTGGACGTATCGGTCATAGGCCTACCCTGCAGACGACTGAGTCCAATAATATCATCTTCCATGTCCCCTTAGCATGACGTCTTAGCCAAAAAAAGGCCAACTACACCGTGAACTATCAGCCACAAACATCGACTGTAATATCGATACTTCACGTCCAGATATGTCAATGTGTCGACCTAATGGAGTATTTTTCACTGGGCGCACATGATAAAGATCACATTTACGGAGTTGAATGGTCATGTTGTCATCTGTATCTTAGGCAAAGGTCTTCAGTGACGTCATGCGCCCCTAAGAGGCCAACTATGGTCACTTTAAGGTCTTTCAGAGGTACCCAAGCAATTGTTATCAGGGTGAGGCCACTGCAAAGTCACATGATATTGATAGCAGATGAATGATTTAATAATAATAATAATAATAATAATAATAATAAGCTTTATTTGTATAGTACCTTTCATACACAGAATGCAGCTCAAAGTGCTTTACATTTGGAGCATGTAACACATTATCAATCACTTTATCATTATCAATCACTTTATCAATTATCAATTATTTTCTAAGTGTGTAATGACATTAAAGGCTGTGAAAAATATTACAGTTTACAGTCAGATAATTCATTTTTTGTAAGAGAGCGAGAGATAGACTGAGCGTGTGTGTGTAGCCAATGTGTGATACAGAGAAAGAGCAAACTGTGAAATTAGTTTCATCTGTTGGTCACCATTGACCCCATGTCCTTATTCCAGGTGGGTTTACAGATGACTTGTCCAAACCACACACACACACACACCTCTGTGGGTGCTGAATAAGGCTAGCTAGCACAATGGCTTGTGTTTACTTCAAGCCAACACAGCATGTGGACACTTGCCTGTTGTAGTTCAGAGGGAGAATTAGCAGCTGAAAGCTATGAGGGTAAACAGCTCTGTGACCCCTGGACAAACCCCGACTCAACCTCACAGCAACCAAACAAACCACAACGGTCACTAATGAGAGGAAGACAAGAATAACCTGATGAACCACCAAATGTACCACCTCAATTATAACAGAACAAGTCTGTGTGTCATCACACTAAAGTGTATTTCTTTAAATTCCAATTAAATGTCCTTGTGCGCCTCGGTAAATTCATGGCTTATGGCATCTCGAAGGTCACAGCATTTAAAACCTGCATTGTGGTCATGATTCTCTTAACTGAGTGTAATCTGAACTGTATATTAATCACAATAGAATCCCATTTGGTGAAATTGCATATTGATTATGATCACACTGACTGCTGTGGTTTGTGCACGATCCCAGGGTTGTTTAAGAGTCAGGAGACAACATTCTGGAATGGAGAAGGCTTGCCTGCTGCTTGCTGATGGCTGCTTGTCAATTGCCAGCGTGCAGAGAAAGGTTGCTTTGGGGTGTACTTTCTCTCTCCCTCTCCTTCCCTCTTTCTCTTGGTCTCCACACACATGGTCTGGGATTCCCTAACCACAGACATTCTCGTTGCTCTTTCCTCTATCACTCTCACCATAGAAAATCGACCCCAGGAGTTGTTCAGTAAGTGACAGGGTGAGAAAGAGTGTGAAAGATTTGGGAACAGATGCAAATTAAATGCTGCACATTCCGATGGAATATGTGCACATCTAAGCATAGCATACACACACACACACACACACACACTCACTATCTCGCTCATACTGTGTCTTTGATCTTAGCTTTCCTCCTTATCCTGCCATTCTTTCTTCAATCCTCCATAAAGCGTAAGCTTGCACGCATACACATAAGACACATGCTGGCACAAAGTCACACACATGCCTGTTACTCCTGATGCGTTCGCATGCATGCACTGACTGTCAACACTGACATGTACACACATATAAAATATAACACACGCACAAAATCTACATCCTATTCTGTTTTATTTGTTTTTATCCTGTCCTATATTGTATGTCTATTTATTTGTATGTATGTATGTATGTATGTATGTATGTATGTATGTATGTATGTATGTCAAAGGGAGGGCTAAACAGCTTGCAAAGTACTGTGCCATCTCTGCTATTATTGGCAGCCGCCACATACAGCGGGGACGTTGCTACTTATACCCTTAAGAACTGAGTATTGTGCTTGTTAAGTAAAATATCACTTAAGTTAAGTGATATTGTGAATACCTGGTGCATGCTACTGGTCCATAGGTTTGCATATGTATTGTACTGCATTCTTAATATTTGTGTCCCTGTACCATTTTATTCATGTGGACATAAATAAATGGTTAATATGTGTATTTTTCTGCCTTGACTGACATTGCAATTTCATCGTACTGACTGCTCTGTGTGATGATGACCGTAAACTGAACTCAACTGAACTGAACCAGAGACTTTCTAATGAGGAGACACATCACTCAAAGAATCTTCCATAGAAATATATGGGGTTAGTTCCTAACGCATGGCAGTCGTCTACCCATATTCCGCCCCTTCCGCCAACAAAAGTTGACATGTGAATACATCGTGCCAATCATGTGGTATGATGCGAATACATTGTGCCAATCATGTGTTGTGATCTCGCAGCTAGAGCGAGGTTGGTGTCGTGAAGCCTTTTGCAGGCGCATTTCTGCCCGAAATAGACGCCCGATAAGTGCCCAAAATGCATTGCAATATGGCCGCCAAGTGGAGGGACTAGCCTAAAAGGACTGACTGAACTGAACTGATACACACACACTCACATGCACACACATATAAACACGCATGCTGGGTGTTAATGGTCATAACGGTGTACAGTGCATGTGTACACCCACAACCACACACCCACACGAGTACAGTTAACACCCGTTACTCACAGCTCAAGGCCAGGCGCTGCTGGTTGGGCTGTAATGTGTGGTGTGGTGAAACCTATCCACGGGAGCTGTCAGCTTTCTCAAGGATATCACTGTCAATAAACAATATACTCCCTGCTATTACACACCCGGCCAGACACCCTACACCACCTCGCTCTGGTAGCAAATGGAAAGGGAGAGAAGGAGTGTGTGTGTGTGTGTGTGTGTGTGTGTGTGTGTGTATGTGTGTGTGTGTGTGTGTGTGCACACGTGTTACACAGAATACACATGCTCAGAGAATACACATGCTCATGCTCTCTCTTGTACTGTGTTTATGAGTGCATGTGTGACAGTGTTTGGGTTTCAAACTGTGTGCAAAATTGTGTGTGTGTGTGTGTGTGTGTAAGTGTGTGTGTGTGTTTAGATGGGGTTGCACGTGGCCCCTGCATACATCTCTGTAACACTCTACATTTGTGTGCATGCGTGTTGAAAACTGTAGCTGTTTGTGGTTGGATGTGTGATACGCACACATTTGCCGTGTCCATGTCTCTATGCACGGATGGATTCCACAAGCATGTTTGTGTTTAAGTATAGGCTATGAGATGGCAAATACTCAAGTGCCATGAATGCCTGTGTGTGTGTGTGTGTGTGTGTGTGTGTGTTTGTGTGTGTGTGTGTGTGTGTGTGTGTGTGTGTGTGTGTGTGTGTGTGTGTGTGTGTGTGTGAGAGAGAGAGCCAGAGAGAGTGCTGCCATCCTTTCATTATCAGCGTAAGCATCTCACAATTGAGCACAACAATATTGCCCACACCTTATTTGGTAAGGAAGCTGTCACCATATTACAAATGTGCTGAGAATGTGTATTTGTCCACCAGATGACAAAAAATGGTGTGTGTGTGTGTGTGTATGTATGTATATATATATATATATATATATATACACACACATACATATATATATATGTGTGTGTGTGTGTATGTGAATTAGTGTGTGTGTATATGTGTGTATGTGAATTAGTGTGTGTGTGTGTGTGTGTATATGTGTGTGTGTGTGTGTGTTTGCAGCCCTGGGGGTGAGCGACTGCTGAGAAAGACCTGGGTCATATGAAGTGCATTTGTTCATGGCCTTCCCCATACACCCACCCTTCACAGTGGGAATAGAAGAGAGAGAGAGAGGGAGGTCAACAGAAATGGAAAGACAGAGCGAGCGAGGGATGGAAAGAAAGAGAGAGAGGAGAGAGATTATGAGCTGCATGGGGTGGATGGCCTGTCATCCCCTCTTGTTTTTCCACTCTCTCTCTCGCTCTCCCTCTCTTGGTCTCTCTCTTTCTCCCTCTCTCTCTCTCTCTCTCTGTCCTTTTCGCGGCGGTATGTTTGTGGTTTTGGCGGCACCAAACCGGCATGGTTTCTTCACAGCCAGTGACCGCTCCTCCACTCCTCCACTCCTCCTCCACTCCTCCTCTCTTCTTTTTCTTCTCTTTTCCTGTTTTCCCTCGTTCCCTTCATCTGATCCAAGGCCAAGAATAATACCGGCTCTTAACTGTCAGTCTGCTGTCGACCTCATGCAGTCCGACTGTCCTCACGCTCATTTTTAACGTGCGCAACGGAATGGGACGCCTGGGTCAAAAAGTGACCTCACTGGCACCCCTCTGTCAGCGTGTGTGTATATGTGTTTGTGTACGTATGCATGTGTGTATGTGACTTGCGTCAGCATAAGCCAATTTTAATATTGCGTATTCAATGCATATGTATTTAAACTATTAGAACTATGGTGAAGATCAGGATATGTGTGTAAGAGAGAGAGAAAGAAAATGAGAGAGGGGAAGAGACAGAGGTATGGAAGGTGAAAGTGGAGGGTGTGGAAGAAGGTGCTGTTTTTGAGGTGCTTACTAGAACATAACGGGGAAATAAGGAAGCTGTCACCATATTACAAATGTGCTGAGAATGTGTATTTGTCCACCAGATGACCAGTGTATGTGTGTATGTGAATTTCTCTGTGTGTGTGCGTGTGTGACTTACAACCCGAGAGTAAAGCCTATTCAAAGAGTAGGCCTACATACTAGGCTACTATAAGATTTCAAACTGGTTCTCATACAGGTTTCATCACATGTTGCAGAATGCTAATTGGGCATACCAGTTTACTGATAACATCTTTGATAGAATGATGAAGAAGAGTGGACAAATTGTGGTTTGACAAAACAACTCATGTCGCACTTATATTGTGTTTGCTAGACCTCGCCAACACGTTCGATAAAGTGCATGTGTCGGCTACATTGTTGCCTACACACGGGACCTAGCTTTAGCTCTATTGTAACCTCAAACATGTGAGTTATTGTCCCTTCTAACAGGGAAAAATTACCGACAACACAACAAGTAATTTGCTTAAATATGTCACCTATTTCGCAAAGTAAGCAGAAGCTAACCCCGAATCATTGACCTACCTTGGTACTACAGTCATCGTCTAGGTTTTGAAGTGGTTAGGTTGATCCATCAAAATCCTGTGTCTGCCTGTGTCTGTTATAAGGTCTCTTTCGATTTAGTCCCTCAGACTTTTTAAAGACAAAGTATCAATGAAAACTGTTAGATGCACTCAACAGTTGTCAAGCTGTTACATCCATAATGGCTACACTATAGCTACAAGAAGTGATGCGTAACGTAACTCAATAGAGGTTGCGTCCTGAATTTTAATGTTAGACTAATTAACACACAATTCTAACAATTAGCGTGACAAAACACATTCCAAGATAATATGCGAAAGTTAAACAAAAAAATATTTTCTAAATCATTATGGATGGGCAGTCTGTCGATTTTGGGTGGGCCTGGATATATCCGCCTTTAATTTCCCAGTTGGTGCTCACTCTTTAAAATGGGTGCCAGAGCCTCCAGGAAAACTAGTTTTCTCTCTCTCTCTCTCTCTCTCTCTCTAAATGTAAAGACATCAATACATCATACACATAGGATACTGTATATTCCTTATATTACATTACATTTGGCTGACACTTTTTAACCAAAGCGACTTCCAACAAGGGAAACAATCAAGGTAGACTGTGATAAAGACAAGTTAGTGCAGCAGTAACTAAGTGCTACTTCCATTTCGTCAAGTGTCAGTTCTATTCAGGTGGTAAGTGCTACAATTAGCACGTCTAGTTGTAAGTAGTGCTTAGTAGTTTATAATGATCAATAGACTGAATGATAAGAGCAAGGTATGGAATGGACAAGGTAAAGAAATGTTCTCCTGTTCAGATGCTGTTCTTCGTGCCCTCTATCTTCAGTCTGTCTCCGTCCACACCTCTCCTTATCCCCCTCTCCACTCCCCCTCACTGTCCCACCATGCTCAGGCACCCACAGGAGCCTGTCCCCAGGAGCAGAGCTCATTCCTGGGCTGTGTTGCAAGCCTGCGTGGGCTGGAATGTGGAGGCTCCCTGGCCAGCCATGTGGGTGAGTAAACCAGAGAACCAGTCCTCCCTGCTCTACTCCTCCACCTCTGGAGGCTTGTAAGGCATCACAGGCTGTCAAGAAGCCCAGCGGGAGGTGAGGGATCTGGGCACGTGGAGAGTGGTGGGGTGGGGGGTGAGGAGAGGTGAGCAGAGGGGAGCACAGAGAGGGGAGAGGGGCTGAGAGGACAGAGGGGTTTGGTTTTACCGATAGGCCCAGATGACATGCTGAGGACAGGCAGGAATCTGAAAGGGCAGAGAGAGAGAGAGAGAGAGAGAGAGAGAGAGAGAGAGAGAGAGAGAGAGAGAATGAGAGCGAACCGTGGTCTGCTGTGGTGATCCTGCAGTTATGTGGGAATCATTTGTAATTTCTGCATTTCTGTGGCTCACCCAAGGACTATCCTTAACACAGCAAGACAGATCAGAATATCAGAATATTTCCAAAAACTTACAGAGGGAAAGCTAAAGCATGTCTACATTTACCACCTTTGTTTTCTTGCACAGTGATACAGGATTGCTATTTTGCATCTACAACTAGTTTCCATTATCCAATCTGCAAACCAAAATGATACTTTTTTGGCAAATAGTCCATGAAGCGTTAAAAAACCAACCCCTGCTGGACATCATAGTTTACGGTATGGTTTGTACTGAAAGGTCAGAACAGCATAGACCGTCTGTGATCGGTCAGAACATTTTGTTTTATATACTGTAAACATGGTGGCCAGCTGGGTAAGTGCCATGTGATCTCTGTCGTTGCTGCTGGAAACTCGACACTGTACAGTAGTGGAAAGAATGCAGACTTCAGCGCCTGTCCTCTCTGCCGGGTCACAGCTAGGTCATGTCAAGTGACCTCTGAACTATGAACCTCTCAAATTCCACCTCAGAGAGAATCGGCCCTGGACGAGCTTTGACAAGTCAGTGTTAAAACATCCTGCTTCCTTCAAGAGGATGAGCTAGGCTAGGCTAATTTTTCAACATAATCTAAGACTAGTTTTTCAACATAGCTCTGTATGTATGCTTGGATCTATCTATCTATCTATCTATCTATCTATTTATCTATCTATCTATCTATCTATCTATCTATCTATCTATCTATCTATCTATCTATCTGTCTATCTATCTGTCTATCTATCCATCCATCTATCTGACATTTGTCTGTCCACATCTAGATGAAAACATTTACATTTAGACAGATAGATAGATGGATCTCTCTCTGTCTGTCAGTAAGCTTTCCCAGCTGAGTAAGATGTGACATGACCTTGGTCTCATAGGTCTGAGTGTTCTTGTGGTAAAGGTTAAGTATCAGATTAATTGGGACATCTAAGGTTACATCAGCATCAGGAATGTGTTTGTATGTGTGTGAGAGTGTCTGTGTTTGTGTGTGTGTGTGCATGTGTAAAGTTTGTGTGCCTGGGTGTGAGTGTTTTTGCATGTGTGGAATAGTAGTGTGTATCTGCAAGTGAAGTTGTGCGCTTGTGTGTGTTCGTATGTGTGTGTGTTTGTGTGTGTGCGCGTGTGTGTGTGTGAATGCCTCCAGCAGAGGTCCTGACGTGCCCAGGATGACACAGACCCAAGGACGCTGGTCCACTCTTATACCTTTCATCACCCAAAGGCCACGCTCCTCTTACACCTCTCCTGCCAAAAGCCCTGGTGCGCAGCCCCCTGTTCTGCCCCTTCACTGGGTAGGAAGGTGATGGTGACACCTTGAGTATATGGAGTTGATGGTAGGTGTACACCAAAAATGGCTGGTAGTCAGTGATAAAGTGGTAAAATAAGAGGTGGGCAAACTATGAATTTTGTAATATCGGTGAGGTGGACTGCTCCATGCGGTATCGGATTTTAAAAAAAAGGCATTCAGAACAGGGGCAGCCATGGCCTACTGGTTAGCCCTTCAGACTTTTAACCGGTGGGATGTCGGTTCGAACCCCGACCAGTAGGCACGGCTGAAGTGCCCTTGAGCAAGGCACCTAACCCCTCACTGCTCCCCGAGCGCCACTGTTGTTGCAGGCAGCTTACCGCGCCGGGATTAGTGTGTGCTTCACCTCACTGTGTGTTCACTGTGTGCTGAGAGTGTTTCACTAATTCACGGATTGGGATATACTATATGTTTGATGATGGCGGAGGTTATTGTCAAATGTTTACAACAATACCAATGGTATTACAGTAAATGGTTCCTAGAGCATTGATGAGTGTAGATATTGTGAATGTGGATAATACAGTGCGATTTTTGAATGTTAAAAGTTGCAATTGGTGAATAAACTCTTTTGAGAGGTGGATAAACTCTAATAAGAGTGGATAAACTCTTTTTCTGACATTTCAGAGGTTGATAAACTGCGTACCAACTACATCCCTGCTGGTAGTGTAACGGTTTATTTGGTTGTGTTTGTATTTCTTTCTACTTCATTCCTTACAATGTAATCCTCTATGTCAGTGCTAGGTCAAATGGTGTCAACGCAATTAACCCTGAAACTAATTGAACTTTCAAATGTACATATTATAAAATGCTGATTAGACCCTCTGCCGCATCCCTGTGTCATTTCTCTCCTTTCCCCTCTCCCTCCCTCTCTTCATTAGACATGTGGTGGTTGTGTGCCTCTCTATATTTGGCCCTCTGCCTCGTTCCCTTGCTGTCCCTCTTACTCTCTTTACATTCAGCTTGTGAGGCAGTTCAGTCTCTTTCTATCTTGGACTGTTTAGCTCTCTGGTTCTCTCTTTACATTACATTACATTTTGGCTGACGCTTTTTAACCAAAGCGACTTCCAACAAGGGAAACAATCAAGGTAGAGTGTGATAAGAACTAGTTAGTGCAGCAGTAAGTGCTACTCTCGCTCTCTCTTCTTATTTGTCTCCCTGTCTGTTACCCTCTCTCTTCTTTCCTCTCCGTCTCTCCTCCATTCTCTCGCAGAGTGGACCTTAAGTGGGCCAAAGGTGGGCCGAGTGAGGGCCAGATGAGGCCTCAGTCCCCCACGGGCCCTAGGCAGTAAATCAGGCCGTATAATTGGTTGGAAAGGAAGGCTTGAGTGAGGCCAGCGCTCGGCTGGATATGAGTCTCCTCTGGCCTGACCTCCCGGACCTCAACGACTTTATGAGCCTCGCCGGAGGCCGAGAGAGTTGTAACAGTGCTGAGGGAGTGATGACTGGGAGGGTGTGTGTTTGTGTGTGTGTTTGAAAGAGAAAGGGAGAGATTGAGTATGCATGCATACATACATTATGTCCATGTAAATACAGAAAGTATAGATTATCTGTTGCATATATTTCTTTGAGCATGTCTGTGTGTGCAGTGATATGCATGTGTGTTTTTTGTGTATCTCTCTCTTTTTGTGTATCTCTTGCTCTCTCTGTCTTGAAACACACTACAATGTGGGCTAGTCAGTGTACACACACACACACACACACACACACACACACACACACACACACACACACACACACACACACAGATCGGCTGGTAGATAGGTCTCCCTATGTGAATGCCCATCAGCCTCATCTCTGATTCTTCTCTTCACAGAAACAGAGTGATGCAGACAGACTGATATCTTGGCAGACAGATAGACTGTCTGACACAGAGATAAAGGGATATTTTATCAGTGGTAAACAGACGAGTAAACAAATTGACAAGCTTGTTATCTGTGAAAATCACCTCAGATTTCTGAGACTGCTTTCTTCCCATAGGAATCTCCTCTCTGCTTCAGAGCAGAGGCTCATCCCTGAGTTAGTTTTGTAGATTTGTAAACAATCTCACTTTTTGTCCCCTTCCTCACTTCTCATTCTCTCTCTTTCTTTCTTCATTGAAGGTCATTGCAGCATTTTTCTCATGGCTTTCAGTGAACACAATAAACACACCTGTGTGTTGATCAATGATCAGATGATCCCATATCTAAATTGATTTCATTAACATCATTCATTCATTCACTCATTTATTCATTCACATATGGACACTCCTAGAGAGAAAGCATTTTGCCGAAAAACCAAATAGTGACACCACTGGTGCTCTAAACAGCTGCCATCTTGTTCTGGTGCTGTCATCACCTTTCACTATAAGAGACAGGCATACTGTCTGTGTGTGTGTGTGTGAGGGGTATGGTCAACATGTGGGTGACTAAAGTGTATGTGTCAGACCATAGGGATGTGATCGTGTGTGTGTGTGTGTGTGTGTGTGTGTGTGTGTGTGTGTGTTTGTTTCAGGGCATAGAAGGACAGTTTTCAAGACATTTAAAAGAGCAACGAGGACCCTCTCGTATAGGAGGACAGTTGGCTGTCCTCATAAAAATAAACCCTATAAAACCTTTTCTCAGCATGTTTTAATACCCAAAAAGTGGTTTTCTCAAAAGTCCTTATGTACCAAAAACCTGACATATTTTGTATATTTGTGTGTCCGCCACTGCCCCCTATCGGTGGTCGTGGTCCCTGCATGCTGCGACACACAAGCGCGGGAAATTATACACAACGCGGGAAATTATACACAACGCGCGAAATTAGACGCTAAATCAACACTGCGCATGCTCATACTGATTGGCTGGATAGAAGACAGCTGCTACACCTGTGATCACCAGATTCATTTGCTGGGAGTTCTTCTGGAAATGCACGTTGTGGAGAGAAGGTAAGAAATCCATAACAAAACGTTTTAATAGGTAGGCCTAATAGCAGTGTTATTGTGGTATGTAATATAGGTAAATGCTTGTTGAATGACATAATGTTAAAGACTTAAACAAAAATAGCCTACTGTGTGATAAGTAGCCTAGCCAGTTAATTCCATATAGCCTACTACAGCCCAGAGAGAGCACCAATAGACTGTATTCCAAGTAGATTAAGCGTTTTTATTCCCAGCGATTCTCCCAGAATTACCTATTGGTAGGAAATGTACTTGACCTAGGCTACTGTTAGCTGGCTAGGTGCATGCTATTGTTATTGCCAATGCTATTGCAGGGAGACTGAACCCTCCGATCCAGGTAAGTGGCCTGGATATTTAAAACTACCACAAAGAAATTAGTCAAGGAATAGCAAACACCAATGTTGGCAGATCAGTTACGACCAGTAGTGTTGAAAGATGGTATATCGATCTTATTTCATCCATTTGGTAAGATTAACACTATATTCAGAGCATTGCTAGCTATCGGATGGGAAAAGTATATTGAAGAGGTCACGTTGGACAAACTAAGGCTTTAGATAGACGAATGACAGTAATTTATGAATACGTTGTCAGACGGCTGTAAATGTATTTTGTTTTTGTTTGCTTTTCATCAGAGGCGTCAGACTTTTACTAACGTCAATTTCGCTAGCAAACTACATTACAACGTTGCTCTTTATGCTCCTAAACCACGAACAGCACACAGTGGTATTGGGGGAGGGAGGGGGGCTACAATCGTGACTATCAATGTTAAACTTTATTTTAAGTCTGAATTGTTCCAATTTCTTTGAAGAGGTAAGGGAGGACGTGCCCATCTAGACAACTAATAGACTAAATATGAAGTAGCCCAACATTATCTCCTACGTGTGGAAATTATAGCCAGAGGTTATGGCTTGGCAAGCTTAATGTCCAGCACATAGAATTTTGACGGCTAAGCTAAGGTCTGTGGTAAATGAGTGCTTTGTTTAGATCTCCGTTGAGTTTATCCTTTAACATAGCCTACATTTTCTGTTTCTCTATTTCTTTGTATGCATTGTCATTTAGTATTTGAACATACTGTTTGAATATACATGGTATTAGTGAGATGAGTAGTGAAGTTGTTTTGTTGTTTACATTTTTGTTATTAATTTCCTTAGTGACTTCTGTCATGCCACGGAGAACTACTCCTCTTCAGGATGCCACTAATCACATCCTTGCAGGAAGAGACAAGAATTCAATGTTAGAGATCAAATATATTAATCCAGTTAAAGGTGAGTGACTGACACACTGTAGGCTAGACTGAAGGTTACATGTCACTGGTTCTTGAATTGACGTTGCATTGTAGCAATTTATAGGAATAATTCAGTTGTATGTGATTATTTGCATTGCTGAGTTTTATCCAATAGATATAGTCTGCTACCCCTGTTACTCTAATAAGGTTGTGTCTGCAGGTCGTGGTATCTTCACTTTAGCTGTTTTCAATCAAGGAGACTTTGTGGTGGAGTATAGAGGGGAGCTCATTGATGCAGCTGAAGCTGAACATAGACGTAAACTGTACCACAATGCATGTTCGATCTTCATGTTTGACTTCACATGGAAGCGGAAGACATGGTGGTAGGTTCAGAATGACTAATATGTTTAGATTACTATAGTGAGAAGTCAGGATTTCTGAAGTAAAGATCTCATGTTGCATTTTAACTTGCATCAACTGTGCATGTACAATTCAAGTGTCACTATAAACGTCTGTTTAGTGCATGATGTTTGTACATTTGCAGTATTGATGGAGCACTTGAAGATGGGTCATTTGGACGACTGGTAAACGATGAGCACAAGGCACCAAATTGCAGAATGAAGTTGATCGAAGCAGATGGGAAGCCACATCTCTGCCTTTTTGCACTGAAGGAAATTATGGCTGGAACTGAAATCACTTATGACTATGGTGGGAAAGAATGGCCCTGGCGTAAAGAGGTGGGTCATTTTGATTTTATCCCCATATGAATTGGTGTCAAGGTTTAAAAAGTATAGCCTATATTTTGACATCTTGATAAAAATGAAATCCTCTCTTTGTGTTAAGCTGTGTCCGTTTCATGAGGCCACAGAGATTACACAATACCTATCGTTTGTTAGTGCCAACAATCATAACCAAAAAACAGAAGTCACATCTTGGTGGTCTTCAATCTGGTTTTCAGTCAATCGTGTCTCTCTCCTACCGTGGAAATCCAGAGTTCACGCGAGAGCACAATGGAATTGTCTCGGCGAGACACTCTGGCAATGATGCACGTTACTTTTACCCCGATATCCCGGGGAACCAGCTAAACTGATGAAGACAGCACTGTAACGTTGGAGGACGGTACACATTGGTCGTAGTGTTATCCAATTGCGTGCAGTGAGATTTTTAAATGCATGCTTGTTGCCGTCCCTCGAGTTGGGCCATTACATTGTTCGTGGCCAGACCCTTAATCTTTCTAGATTACCAGGGTCTGGATTTTCCAGGCTATCTCTCTCCCAGATGATGCCAGCAAGCTTATCTGTATGTTTTGTATATTTCCCCTACTGTTACAACCACTGCTGCCCAATTTTTTTCTGTTTAACTTGTTTAGACACAACTCAGTGGTGGAAGTTTCCCTTCTGGCCAACACTCCGTTGCAGAGCTTAGTGACCACGCCCATGACTTGGAACCCAATGTTTTCTCTACAGACTTATTCAGAGGTGAGTCCCTGCTTGAAGAAGCAATGCCTGGTAAATACTGGGGTCTTGCAAGGCACTGTGCCTTCATGTCCTGTGTTCTCTTCAACAGACACCGAATTGAGAGCAGAGTGTCAGTCATCCACTCCCACACCAGACAACCCTGCGCATGAGGTTAGTTTGAATTCAGCTGTTTATTTCGGGATGTATGAATGATTAGAAATTATATAGTTTCGTAAGGGACATATTTATCAATGAATTACAATTATACTGCAGGTACAGTCTGAATCTTTTGTCGGTACTGATAGCCATCAATTCACACTTTGTTCCCCTGTCTACATCGTTTTCAGTGTCATAAACTTAAAGGTTTGAGTGAAATAGACACTGTACCAGTTGATGCCTGTTCATCTTTGCATATTGCTGTTCATTTTTTTAGGTGCACTGTGTCAGAGGTCAGTGTGGCACTTCTTCTGCGAAAGAGGGGATTGGAGAAGTTGGTGTCCAGCACCAGGAGGTGTTATCCCCTGTGTTCTCAGCAGAGCTTGCCAGTGGTCAGTTATAGTTTTGAGTAAATGTTGTTAACTTCTGGCAATGCATGTCATGCCTGCTAAGGGTTTGCAGCATGAAAAATGTGGCAATATCAGGCCATATATCATGTCTTGATGGACATTTTGAGTAGAATATTGTCTGTCAGGGATGTAAGTTGAGTATAGTATACCTATATGTGGTTTTATGACTTGAGGAAAGACAAACACTGAATCTCCCTGTGTTCTCTTGTACAGAGACTGAATCAAGATCAGGGTGTCAATCATCCAGAGCCGCGCCAAATGACTCTGCTTGTGAGGTGAGTTTTTGAAATTGACCAATGGTTAGAAGTACTGTGGTGTTCCATGGAACACAATGTTCAGTGTTTTAGTAAACATCTTGCAGCTACAGTGGAAATGTCTATTCAGTATGGATGGTTTTACTAACCATGGTGTCCCCCCAACACTGTTTTTTTCCTGAGTGTGCCATACACTGGGAGTTCAATAACAGAAGACTTAGAGTTTGATCAAGGATGTCATTAGAAGTCCAAAGGACCATGTCCTTGCATAACATGAGTTTGTCTGTGTTACAAACTGTCCTCACATAACATGAATATTCCCCTGTGTCACACACAGATGTAGAAACTACAGCACATGCTTGTAAAGTGGCTAGTTAAGGAATAGCGTTTTGTCTCTTTAATACACATTCTTACTTGTGGCATCAGTATGTACCTACAGTATATGGTGCATTGTCAGCTGTTTCTTGCGGCTTGATGATGTAATTTGTTATGCAGTGACATGCCTTCCTTATCCAAAATGGTTGCTAAATCTTGTTAAATATTCTGTCTTTGCACATACTGTATGGAGTATTCCTATCTGTACCAGTTGATGCCTGTTCATCTTTGCATATTGCTGTTAATTTTTTTTAGGTGCACTGTGTCAGAGGTCAGTGTGGCACTTCTTTTGCGAAAGAGGGGATTGGAGAAGTTGGTGTCCAGCACCAGGAGGTGTTATCCCCTGTGTTCTCAGCAGAGCTTGCCAGTGGTCAGTTATAGTTTTGAGTAAATGTTGTTAACTTCTGGCAATGCATGTCATGCCTGCTAAGGGTTTGCAGCATGAAAAATATGGCAATATCAGGCCATTTTTCTATGTCTTGATAGACGATATTCTACTCAAAATGTCCGTCAGGGATGTGAGTTGAGTATATTATGCCTTTGTGGTTTTATGACTTGAGGAAAGTCAAGCACTGAATCTCCCGGTGTTCTCTTGTACAGAGACCGAATCAAGATCAGGGTGTCAATCATCCAGAGCTATGCCAAATGACACTGCTTGTGAGGTGAGTTTGAATTTACCTGTGTTTTGAAATTGACCAATGGTTAGAAGTACTCTAATGTTCCATGGAACACAATTTTCAGTGTTATAATGATTGTCACATATTGTGTGTTAGTGTAGGCTATATTTAAACTGTATTTCGAGTTTAATATCGGCATGTCGACTTTAAAGTCGAAATGACATTTCAACTTTATTCTCGAAATGTCGAGTTTAATCTCGTCATGGCAAACATTTTTTTTTTTTTTCTTTGTGTGGCCCTAATACTCCGTCGTAGAATTATCATTATTTTGACAGCATTAGAAACATATTAATTTGCAGTGGTTTATGGTGTAAGTTCCTTTACTTGGACAATAGCATATCTATACAGTCTTTTACTGTTTACTTTTTTTTTTATTATTGTAATTAAATGTTTTCTAGTCATTATTTACCACATAGTTAGCATAGAATGTTTTGTTGCGTATGTTGCGTTGGTATTTAAATATTTTTCATTTTTTTCTTGTCATCCTATACAGTTGCTAAACATTTAGAACATGTGTCTTTAAACTCTGTCTTAGTACAACTTTACAATAAACTTATGTGATATTCAAGTCCTCATCTGCATCTGTTCAACTTTTTATACACAGCGAAATAGTGGAAGCTTCCCTTCTGGCCAACACTCCGTTGCAGAGCTTAGTGACCACGCCCATGACTTGGAACCCAATGTTTTCTCTACAGACTTATTCAGAGGTGAGTCCCTGCTTGAAGAAGCAATGCCTGCCAAATACTGGGGTCTTGCAAGGCACTGTGTCTTCATGTCCTGTGTTCTCTTCAACAGACACCGAATTGAGAGCAGAGTGTCAGTCATCCACTCCCACACCAGACAACCTTGCGCATGAGGTTAGTTTGAATTCAGCTGTTTATTTCGGGATGTATGAATGTTTAGAAATGATATAGTTTCGTAAGGGACATTTATCAATGAATTGCAATTATACTGCAGGTACAGTCTGAAAATCTTTGTCGGTACAGATAGTCATCAATTCACACTTTGTTCCCCTGTCTACATCGTTTTCATTGTCATAAACTTAAAGGTTTGAGTGAAATAGACACTGTACCAGTTGATGCCTGTTCATCTTTGCATATTGCTGTTCATTTTTTTAGGTGCACTGTGTCAGAGGTCAGTGTGGCACTTCTTCTGCGAAAGAGGGGATTGGAGAAGTTGGTGTCCAGCACCAGGAGGTGTTATCCCCTGTGTTCTCAGCAGAGCTTGCCAGTGGTCAGTTATAGTTTTGAGTAAATGTTGTTAACTTCTGGCAATGCATGTCATGCCTGCTAAGGGTTTGCAGCATGAAAAATGTGGCAATATCAGGCCATTTATCTATGTCTTGATGGACATTTTGAGTAGAATATTGTCTGTCAGGGATGTGAGTTGAGTATAGTATACCTATATGTGGTTTTATGACTTGAGGAAAGTCAAACACTGAATCTCCCTGTGTTCTCTTGTACAGAGACTGAATCAAGATCAGGGTGTCAATCATCCAGAGCCA
Organism: Alosa sapidissima; assembly: GCF_018492685.1. Taxonomy (NCBI): domain Eukaryota; kingdom Metazoa; phylum Chordata; class Actinopteri; order Clupeiformes; family Clupeidae; genus Alosa; species Alosa sapidissima. Next base: position 4,965,005 of record NC_055959.1, on the reverse strand, counting down.
CGCCAAATGACTCTGCTTGTGAGGTGAGTTTGAATTTACCTGTGTTTTGAAATTGACCAATGGTTAGAAGTACTGTGGTGTTCCATGGAAAACAATGTTCAGTGTTTTAGTAAACATCTTGCAGCTACAGTGGAAATGTCTTCTATTCAGTATGGATGGTTTTACTAACCATGGTGTCCCCCCAACACTGTTTTTTTCCTGAGTGTGCCATACACTGGAAGTTCAATAACAGAAGACTTAGAGTTTGATCAAGGATGTCATTAGAAGTCCAAAGGACCATGTCCTTGCATACCATGAGTTTGTCTGTGTTACAAACTGTCCTCACATAACATGAATATTCCCCTGGGTCACACACAGATGTAGAAACTACAGCACATGCTTGTAAAGTGGCTAGTTGAGGAATAGCGTTTTGTCTCTTTAATACACATTCTTACTTGTGGCATCAATGTGTACCTACAGTACAGTTGTGCTCATAAGTTTACATACCCTTAGCATATACATGCTAAAGTTGACTAAAAAGAAGAATAAAAAATATCATCTTTTGAAAATTGATCTTAATGTCTTAATAAAAAAATGAGGAAATCCAACCTTTTAAAGACACCAATTTTCTTTGTGAATGAATTATGTATTGTAAATAAATAAATGTTCTTCCTTACAATACAAGTGCTCATAAGTATACATACCCCTATGTTAAATTCCCATAGAGCCAGGCAGATTTTTATTTTTAAAGGCCAGTTGTTTCATGGATACCGGATACTATGCATCCTGATGAAGTTCCCTTGAGCTTTGAAATTGAAATTAAAATAGCTTCACATACCCTTCACCATACATATAGATTGGCTATCATATAGGTGGTTTTATTTCAGTTAGCCGCTAACAATTTCACCTGTGTTTTGAAATTGACCAATGGTTAGAAGTACTGTGATGTTCCATGGAACACAATGTTCAGTGTTTTAGTAAACATCTTGCAGCTACAGTGGAAATGCTTTCTATTCAGTATGGATGGTTTTACTAACCATGGTGTCCCCCCAACACTGTTTTTTTACTGAGTGTGCCATACACTGGGAGTTCAATAACAGAAGACTTAGAGTTTGATCAAGGATGTCATTAGAAGTCCAAAGGACCATGTCCTTGCATACCATGAGTTTGTCTGTGTTATAAACTGTCCTCACATAACATGAATATTCCCCTGTGTCACACACATATGCAGAAACTACAGCACATGCTTGTAAAGTGGCTAGTTAAGAAATTTGTTATGCAGTGACATGCCTCCCTTATCCAAAATGGTTACTAAATCTTGTTAAATATTCTGTCTTTGCACATACTGTATGGAGTATTCCCATCTGTACCAGTTGATGCCTGTTCATCTTTGCATATTGCTGTTCATTTTTTTAGGTGCACTGTGTCAGAGGTCAGTGTGGCACTTCTCCAATCCCCTCTTTCACAGAAGAAGTTGGTGTCCAGCACCAGGAGGTGTTATCCCCTGTGTTCTCAGCAGAGCTTGCCAGTGGTCAGTTATAGTTTTGAGTAAATGTTGTTAACTTCTGGCAATGCATGTCATGCCTGCTAAGGGTTTGCAGCATGAAAAATGTGGCAATATCAGGCCATTTATCTATGTCTTGATGGACATTTTGAGTAGAATATTGTCTGTCAGGGATGTGAGTTGAGTATATTATGACTTGAGGAAAGTCAAGCACTGAATCTCCCTGTGTTCTGTTGTACAGAGACCGAATCAAGATCAGGGTGTCAATCATCCAGAGCTGTGCCAAATGACTCTGCTTGTGAGGTGAGTTTGAAATTACCTGTGTTTTGAAATTGAACAATGGTTAGAAGTACTGTGATGTTTCATGGAACACAATTTTCATTGTTTTAGTTAGGGCTGCTGCTATCGATTCTTTTTGTAATTGATTAATCTAGTACTTTATTGATCGATTAATCGGATCACTTTTTTCCCGTTTTTAAACAACCAATACAGATAATGCATAACGAAAATTATGTGGCTGTTGCCACAATTGTCACAGAGGTTTTCATTCTAACTCCAACGTTTGGCTCCAAAACTAAGCCCATTTATTGCAATTTACCCATTTAGTGTTTTTAAGTGCCAGTGCCAACATTAAATAATGTTAAAAATGCTCTCTGTAAAATTGCTGCCTTTTGTTTATGACTGAGCTGGGTGAACAAAGCTGTTCATACTATGTTGTGACGTCTGTATTGCAAACACGTGCACAGATTTTTCCAGGGGTTTTCCAGATAGTCCAGGGTTTATCAACCTATTTCCTTGCAGTTTGAGGTTATGTAGTGCTGTGGCTAGGAAGAAGAGAATAATCAGTTTCCTTGCCCCCATCAGTTAATTTCCGGCTGTTTCGCTAGTGGTCTGTATTGTAGAACATTTTTTCATTCTTCCTAGCACTCGCTGTCTTCAAACAACAGGGCTGTAGGTTGATTTACCCTGGACCTGGAGTTTAACTTTTAGTGTTAAGCAAAGCCATTGATTGGTAGAGATCCCTGTTGCCATTTCTTTTTTTACAGATGATAGAAGTTAAGCAGGGTAAATCTAAATTTGGCTTTGGACACAGGTTCCGAAACTAGATGTGTTTCTGTTTTTTTTAAATGTCAGATGAAGGTTTACTTCATTATTTAGAGGAATTGTTGTCTTTGCCATCATCACAAGAGAAGCATATCTTTCTCTTTTGTGTGTGTGATGAGTGACACCCCAACAGTTAGCTAAACTTAAGTCACAGGAATTGAATATATATGCTTCTATATTATAAAAGTAACTTCTTTACCCCTTCTCATCTCTCCTGATGGATTTGAAGAAAAGTACATGGATTTGTGTGAAAGTAAAACAATTCATGATACAATTTGTGTGTGTAAAGGTTTTATATTTATTTCATGTTTTGAAAATGTTTGTCACAGTGTACAATCCATAAGCTGGTTTTTGAATCGTTGAGAATTGACAAATGCTGGATATGCCATTCACCTTTCACATCTATCAGATGGCACGGTGTAAGATGCAAACGTAAGTGTGTTTTTCATCTTCTCCTAATTAATGCATTTCTCAGTATAAGTAGTTTCATTTCATGCCATGGGTCAGTTCCAGACTCGCACCTATAAATCATAAAAACATGTTGATTGAATGTTTTATCAAGTCACACCATTGCGGTGAAAGACACTGGAGTAGCAGATACTATGACGTGCCAGGCAAGTGAGTTTGCAAGATGAGGCACATGGCAGATAACAGAGAGCATACCTGTAAATTAGTCGCCTTTTGGCAAATTTTACTGTTTTGGAATTGAAATGGGCCATTAACATGAAGCGAAGGGGTTTTTTTTTTTTTTATTGGGGGGGTCAGGGAGTCGGAGAAGCCGCATCACAAATCTATCACGCAGGGTTTCCTTATGCCTGGAGACTCTCGCCTTTGGATGTTGAACAAGTCCTTAATTCCTTTGCTATTATCATTTATATTATTAGGCTATCTATATTGTTCTTTGTTATTAGACTTAGACCTAAGTTAGGCTACAACCTTAAATCCTTGCAAATGTTTCATTCTTTCATCCGGTTCACTGCAGTGCGGATAAATCCATCTTTCATGGACTTTATTAATTTGTGTGACTCCGAAATAAAATTACAACTTATAGATGAGTTGTTTTCAATGTTAACCCAATCGCACAATAAACGAAACACCACTGTTTGAATTGTTGTATAGACAAATTCCAACAAGCCCATATTTGCAATGTTACCAATGCAAATAGCACATTTCTTGGTTTGATGCGCTACTGTACGTGAACATAGGAAAATGTTTGTGCTTCTTCGTCAGCATTATTAAAGATTAGCTTGGCTGAAAAGCATAATGCACGTCTCATTATGCATACGTTTCATTATGTGTAAGTGAGTATCAACACAAGGAAAATGCCATCAACTCTATGGTGCGCTCAGGACATTGATGAAGTCATTTTGTACATACGCTCAACTTTGAAGATGATGTTAAACCCTTCGACTTTCAACTTTTTCTAACTTTGTGCCTTCCAATAAGTCACTGGGTCTATATTTAAGCATCTGAGTTGATAATAGATCGAGTGGGCTTTTCAAGTGGACTTCAAATTTAGTTTGGCTAATTGAGATGATAAATATACTGTATAAAAGGTAATGATGAACATAAACTTTAGGCCTAATAAATCCAGAACTAATTCAATAGATCCACCAAGCAATTGGCAATCCAAATGCTTGTAGGTGTCTCCACACCTTTCCAGTTACTTTCCTTTTATTCTCAGAAGCCTTATTAGCTTAATTAATTGTATTAAGGATAAACATTTCAGCATTTCTGTTCCACATTAGACCATTCTGCCAGAAATCTTTGAGCCAAGGATTCATTCTGAAAACGGCCTACACCTTGCACATTACGCATTAAAAAAAGAATCCGTGTTTGGTCAGGTCAGGCTGCTAATGTGTCTGTTTTTACAGTAACAGTTTATAATCAGAATCTCAAATCTCTTGATTGTTAGGAGGATGCCATATTATGTCATATTTTTAAGTTTAATTAGATAATTATCTGTCTGGAAATACCATAAGAATGCACCATTTGAACAGTCATTTTTCAAAACATTCTGTTTTTCGTTATGAACGTTAGTGAGTGAATTTAATGTGTGGGATCACTACATACTTTTTTTTAACTGACTTCAAATGGGTAATGTAAAGGCTCTGCCACTCCAGTGAATTCTACCTTAATGGTTGAAACGTGTACTTTTTGTTAAAGTTTTAGCCATCACTCAAACGGTTTGTACTGAACAGTTCATTTTGTTAGCATTTCTTAATTGTGTATGTTTCATAAGTGTGAAGCTTATTCCATTTAATAAGAAAATGAGTATGCAATTGGTCAACAATTGATCAATTTTTGTCTAATTTTGTCTGAAGAATGCTGTGGTGTGTGGCACAAAATCTGCCTCCAGAAGTCCTCAGAAGACTGGGATATATCAGATGTAAGTGAACATTGAAGTATAATATGCTTAATATCAATATGATGGCTTTTAGCAGTTTGTTTTTGACACCATCCTTCCCATGTGTATTTCTGTTTATTAAAATATGCTGTAATTAATTAATTTAATATACTTTACAGGATGATGTCTCATCTGGTGATGAGTACATCCCAGAGTCTGTATCGGATTCAGAAAGCTCAGGAACAGAGTTGAGTGCCGAGTTGGCTGAACCATCCAAGAAGTCCCATACCAATATGCCTGATTTAGTTACTTTTGCTCACCCAGAACCAGAAAGCTCAGAGTCTGTATCGGATTCAGAAAGCTCAGGAACAGAGTTGAGTGTCAAGTTGCCTGAACCATCCAAGAAGTCCCATACCAATATGCCTGATTTAGTTACTTTTGCTGAACCAGACCCCGAACCAGAACCAGAAAGCACTGTGGATATTCTTGGCCAAAGTAAATCCCCAACCAAATCAGGAAAATTCCTTAAAAGCCAAGTCAATTATTGTTTTGTATGTGGGAAACCTCAAACAAAATTTGCACGTCATCTCGAGAAGCATGTAAATGAAAATGCTGAAATCGCACAGGCACTCCAGTTCCCCAAATCATCAAAGGACAGAAGGGTTCTTCTTGAGAAATTCCGAAACCTTGGCAACTTCAAGCATAACTCGACTGTTAAAACCACAGGGTCAGGCTGTCTTAAAGTGAAAAGGAGTTCCAAACAGAGTAGCAGCCCTGAGACATATGATTACTGCTTGTACTGTAAGGGTATGTTATCCAGAAAAGAACTTTCTCGACATATGAAAAGATGTGCTCTAAGACCCGAGAATAATGTTGAAGAGGGACCTGAGTGGACAGAGAGGGTCATTGGTATAGCATCTGCTCAATTTACAATGTCCCAGCCAATTTCAAGTGAACTTTGGTCAGTGCTGGGCAAAATGCACAAGGATGACGTGTCCACTGCAATAAGGAATGATCATTATCTCATGCAGTTTGCCCAGTCCCTCTTTAATAAGCATGGGAGTGACAGATCAAAGCATGAGTATATAAGACAGAAAGTAAGGGAACTTGGGAGATTACTTGTGACTTTGCGCCACACAACTAGAATCCATAACATGGAAGAGGCAATAAAACCAGGCAACTTCTTTACTCTTACTGGTGCTGTTAAGAGAGTTTCAGGTTTTGATCACCAACACAACACATTCAAAGCCCCAAGTCTGGCTCTTAAAATTGGGCATTCTCTCAGAAAGATAAGTGACCTCATCATGTGTCGTGCCCTAATGGAAGAGGACCAAGAGGGGGTCGATTCCATCAAGAGGTTTCATACACTTCATGAAACAAAGTGGTCTGAATTAGTTTCCCATTCTGCCTTATCAAACCTGAGTGAGGCAAAATACAATAAGAGCACCAGGCTTCCACTGGCCAAAGACGTTCAGAAGCTGCAGTTATATCTTGGTCAGCAAGTGGAATTGGCTAAGGAGAAACTAGCCGATAACCCAACAGCAGGCACTTATGCAGCACTAGCAAAGGTGACCCTCTGTCAAGTCATTTTGTTTAATAGGAGAAGGGAAGGTGAAGTGGCAAGGATGACTGTAAACAATTTTGAAGATCGTGATGTGTCACAACTAAATGATGACATAAGCACTGGGCTTACAGAAGTTGAGAAGAGACTTTGCAAACAATTCGCCAGAGTGGAATTGAGGGGGAAAAAAGGACGAAAGGTTGCTGTGATCCTGACCCCTGATATGACTGCTAACCTGTCACTCCTCATTAGTAAGAGGAAAGAGTGTGGAGTAACTGAAAACAACAATTACCTCTTCGCTATTCCTTGTAGTGATGGTCATTACAGAGGACAGTTTGGTCAATTTGCAGATGCTTGTGGAGCCGAAGATCCTCAAAACCTCAGATCAACTAACCTTCGCAAACAGATCGCCACAATAAGCCAAGTCATGAACTTGAAAGATAATGAACTGGACCAGCTGGCCGACTTTCTCGGCCATGACATTAGGGTGCATAGGGAGTACTATCGACTGCCCCAATCAACGATTCAGCTGGCTAAGATCTCAAAGCTGCTTATGGCTATGGAGAAGGGAAGTGTGAAGGATATTCAAGGAAAATCTCTGGATGAAATTGGTGGTATGAATCATTTACACATTGTTAAATCTGCTTGGTGTGTATGGTTGCTGTAATAACCTTTTTACAATGTCATTTAATAGATGACATAGACAAAATGGATACAGGATCACAGCAACTCCCTAATGTTTCCACATTGCAAGGTACTGTTAAAATGGGGTCCCAAGGCTACTGAAATTGTTGTATTCCGTGTTGCGGATGTTGTAATTGTATTGGTGAAATATTTAAAATAGGCTTTTTTTTATTGACATTTAGATGACCTCCTACTGTTATTTCACAGATGTAGGAACTTTTTATTGCCTACCCTAGCTGTGTATTTGATACCATTGTTTTTTTTTTTGTCTTTTGTTGTTCTTAGACAATGAAGAAATGTTGACTTCTGGGACTTTTGGATCACCTCATCTCTCCGAGACTGCAGCTCAAGGTATAATCTCAATGATGGACCCAACATTTGCCAAACATATCATGTAATGAGCTGGAGTCTGTGGGTTCATTAGAGTGTATTAAAAGTGTTTGTCAGGAATTGTCCAGTAGTACGATGGTTAGAAACTTTGTTAGAAGCTTACCTTTTTGTCATCTCTTTTCATTGTGACACATACATGTATGCATTGTGGTTAGTATTTTGATGTGTTCAGTAGTTTGCATGATCATTTTAAAACTACAGGGAAGACTTGGCCTGTGTAAAATGTACATAATTTCCTAGTAAAATTATCACTCAAGGTATGGTTGCAAAGTCAGGCTCTCCTTACTTCACCCGGTTCAACAACTTTGCCATGAGCATAGTTATTATAATATAGAATTGGCTGTCTGCTTGTTATGTGCATGGTAGTAGAATATATTACAGTTTTACATGTATCCCCTCTATGCCCATGGTGTTTGATTGGTTGGCAGACAGGCTCTTTAAGCCCATACATTTATACTGTGCAATGTTTTTTTAGATGACCAGGGGAACTCTGCCTGTGTAACTTCTGGTTCACCTCATCTCCCTGACTCCGTTACTCAAGGTATTATTTAAATGCGGTGCCATGTCCATCACTAGGCACACTTGCTAATGTGCAGTCAACACTTACATTATGTTTGGTTAGGCATATAAAGCATATAAAGAAGCTGGGTGTATTTTGTTTTTAACAAGCAGTGTAATGAAATGTCATGTTAATGAAAACAATCCAACTTTGATTTTTAGCAGATCTCAATTTATTACCACATACATTTTGTCTACACAAGTTCCAGTTTGTTTGGCAATTTTGAACAGCAACATCCCTACCTGCAAGTACATTCTTTTTCTTTTTTTATCTTCTAATATTTTTTTAATTGTTCAGGTTTCTGTGTTTCATCAAGGCGGTGTACGAAGAGACCATGGTCTGAGGAGGAGATACAAGCGGTGATGAAACATCTAAGGCCTTTTGTTGAAAACGGTGTCACTGCCACCAGCGGGCAGTGCAAGGAAAAGGAACACCCTATCTTGGAGACCAGATCCATTCAAAACATTAGAGATTTTGTCCGCAACAGAGGCTTGGCCTTTAAAAGGCATTCAAATGCTAAACGCTAAATGCTCTTTTGGATAGCTTGAGCCTTTACCTTTCTAGGCATGTTTTACAAGTTGGTGTCCTGTGTTCAGAAATGGGTTAGGTCACTTAATTTATTTTGCTCACAGGCAGTTTTTTGTTTTGTTTGTTTTGCTTTGTGGTTAGCCTGGGCCTTTTAATGTCAGGATTCACTTTTATTTTCCTTTATTATTTTTTAAAATGCTGTCCTTGTTAAGGAAGGAAGAGATTCTTGAGGTGACCAAATCAAATATAGTTCAGTGATTCAACGAATGTGTTGTGTGTTAATAATAACAAACCTAGTTAAGTAGTAACATTTGGCCCACGGGTAGGTAGACCCCATCAGATAAGAGCCGTGGTGTAATCTGTAAACTTTTGTAACTTGACAATTTGATTGGAGGTACTGATGTTTTCTATAGGAAGAAGTGTAGAATGGAGTGATTGTGCTGCCTGTGTACATCATCTGCAAATGATGTCTCAATCTGATGTTATTCACACTTATTTCAACTTGTGTGCCAAATTGTAATGCACAACAGATGTCAACAAAGAAAACAAAAATGACCTCTTAATATATTCCATATTATTATAATGGTGTGCCTCAGTCACTTTGGTCTTATAAGCCATGCGTCCTTTCAAAACAGGTTATACTTGGTGTATGTGTATGGTGACCTGGCCTTATAGACCTTGTGTCCTTTCAAAACAGGTTATACTTGGTGTATGTGTATGGTGATCTGGCCTTACAGACCTTGTCCTTTCAAAGCAGGTTATACATAGTGTATGTGTATGATGACATCACTTTGGTCTTATAAGCCATGTGTCCTTTCAAAACAGGTTATACTTGGTGTATGTGTATGATGACATCACTGACCTTGTACACCACACTGTCCTTATAGACAGTGTTACAGAGAAGTCTTTACAAACCACCAAAAAGTCTGAAAAATAGCCATTTTTTATATCTCAGTTGTGCAAAGAAAATCTTTTAATTTTAAGTCGTGTATAGGTTCCCTGATTTTTTTCATGATTTTTGGTATGTTTTTTGTAGCTCTAGCACCACTGGAACCTGGTGTCCTCGCAGCCCTATGCCAAGTCTGATTTGCCCAAAAAATCCAAAATTGTCCCTATAGTCCGATAAACGGGTATAGGTGTGTGTGTGTGTGTGTGTGTGTGTGTGTTTGTGTGTCTATGTGAGGATCTGTCAGTGCTGACTCCAACCATCAGGGGGGAGATCTCAGCTTTTCCCTCCACCAGGCGATCAGGTGTGGCGCATATCTGTCCGCACGGCAGCCTCACGGCTCTTCCTGATGGACAGTTCACCTTAGGATGAACTCTACCCCCCTCCCCCTGCCCCACCCCCCACATACCCCCTGACGCCCTACTAGCCCTGCACCCCTGCTTCACACCTCTGTGTGGCACCCTTCAAAGCTGCCCTGACGTGCAGCTCCTAACCCCCAGCTTCCGCTGCGCCACCAGGCCCTCTCGGCCCAGACACATCTGTGAGGGCCTCAGCCCCGCTCCCCCGCTCCGTTTCCCAGATGAGACAGGCAGCTACGGCGGCGAGGGCCCTGTCACGGAGCTCCGCGCCCAGGCCCTGCCGACAGCCTGACAGCCTCGGTGAGCACTTTTAAAGCTGTGGAGCTAACCGGGCCGTGAGAAGCTGGGCTAAAACGGCCACAGATGGCGTAAGGCTTTGAAGAGGACAGGCCTCTCTCAGGGACATCCAGGCCGAGTTCACCGCCTCACCTAACAGTCCATCACCCAAATTGTCAACGTCAAAGCCTGCTGGTAAATTCAATGTTACTGTACACACTTACATGTTATTTCAGTGCATATATGACCGATCATTTCTGAAAACTTAACAAGTAACAGTATATTGATAGTTTTCACATGACTGTCAATGACTTTTAAGCACATTTAACTTGAAGTAAGGGAAAAAATCAGAAAGTGAATCAAATTGATTTCTAGAAATTAAATCAATTTCTAATAAAGTGCATTTTAAATTAGTTGTACTTTTGAAAATTGTATTGCCCTACACATAGACGTATAGACTACTGCATATAGGTCGTTTAATAAAGGCATTCCACTCGTAGAGGTCATTGGAACTGGGCTGTGCTGTGAAGCAGAGCGGCGTAGCTGTCCTCTCTCGCCTCTCGCACGGCCAAGGCCAACCCTGGAGGGAACCTCTCTGCCCTCTCTCTATCCTCTCCCTGCCCCCCCTTTAACGTTCCTGCCCCCTTGCCTAACGCCTTTACTATCCCCCCATCTCCCTACACCCCTCAACTCTGTGGTCCCTCAACCTCTATGTTCTGACCCCCCCCCCCCCCCCCCCCCCCTTTGGCTCATTGGCCACTGTCCCAGTGGTGACCAGCCCACACAGTCTGCCCAGGTGAGCCCCCTACACACCCCTCAGTGCCCCCTCTGCATCCTCCCCAGCACCCCGCCACCCTCAGGGAATGGCCATCGTCGTTAATCACACCTGGCGACACATTCCGGCCAGTCGCCTGTGAGCGCTCCAACCCACGGCCCTAGAGAGAGAGAGAGAGAGAGAGAGAGAGAGAGAGAGAGGGAGAGAGGAAAGAGAGAAAGATGTAGATAGAGAGGAGGAAGGAAAGAGCGATACTGTCATTGCTGACTTTGGCTAAGAAGATCACAGCCTTATCCCATCAGACAAAGTGCCCTTCTTATTAAACTACTCTGAAATGCAGGTCAGCAGCAGTCTCATACAAGCACTTTATATGCGGTGACAATGACGGGGACAGTTTTCATGTTTACAGATAATTGTTGGGTTCATTACATTATGCTTTTATATACAAATATTGCTCAGCAGCAAAACTGTATGGACAAAACATACTAAGCTATATGAACATCCATAAAGCATCAGTTACATCAACGGCAGTTTCTAACCCAAACGGACTACATCCATGTTTCTGTTACTGTTTAGCTCAACATTTTTATGCAATGTTTGTTGCTGTATTTTTATTTGAAGCAGTAAGTTGCTGCATGGGGATCTTTAAGCTAATTAACACCAGCTGAAACGAGTTCACCGATTTCCTGACCAGAGTCGTAGGCTCGCGCGGTCGTCCTCCGCACGTGGCGTTAGCCGCAGAGCGCTAACGGTGGCCCCACTTCTGACAACACCTTGCCGTGATATTGCTCTCCGGGAGCGCGACGGCACTAGCAGTCAGGCCGCTTTGCTCCTCTGCTCTAGCCACAGCGGGTTAATGTCTAGCAGCTGGGATGTGGTGTGGAGACGGATCTCTTGTTCCACGTGGTCCGACACCCGCAATGTTGTTCAACCCTCTTGCCAGAAATCCGAGTGTGTGTGTGTGTGTGTGTGTGTGTGACAGAGGGAGAGGGTGAGAATATGTGGACATGTGTGTGTGTGATACGTGTGTATATGATAGTGCATGTGTGTGTGTGAGTATGATCAGGCATGTGTCTCTGTACGATTCATGCAAGTATGTGTTAGAAAGAACATTTTGTGTGTGTGTGTGTGACATAGAGAAAAATAGAGAGAAAGAGGCTGAGTGGTGTTGGCTGTGTGTGTGTGTGTGTGTGTGTGTGTGTGTGTGTGTGTGTGTGTGTGTGTGTGTGTGTGTGA